>NC_142699.1:31432328-31739568 GCF_029339155.1 Prunus mume | reverse complement strand
TAGCCGACCGGCGGTACTATATAAATATACCGCCGCCCGGCTATACTCTATAAATAGAATATCCAACAGTATTGGCCGTTCGGCTATGCGATATAAATAGAATATTCTAAATGTATAGCCGTGCGGCTATAGTCTAATAGAATATGTTAAAAGTATAGCCGTTCGGCTATACTATTTAAGTAGAATATTTTAAACCGTACCACGCTCGCAGCCACCACCCCCTGCCCAGATCCATCATCGCCATCACCATCTTCTTCCTCATCGTCATCATCTCCGTAAAATTCCGAAAAATTATCGTCTGATCCCAAAACTGAATGAAATTCTGAAGAGTTGTGGGAGAAATTCAGAGCAGGGTTTGTTGTTGTTGTTTTGCTGATAGTAACACTCGTCAAGTCTCCAAATTGGCGGTAGCGTGCTACAAAGCCCTCCTATTTTCCCTACAATACACCGCGTTTCAACTTTTTCACCATTGATGATCCTTCTTGCTTTTTTCTTTCGCTTACCACACCCTTTTGTTTTCTTTCCATATTTATATATATTCTCTCTCTCTCTCTCTAAATTTCTAAACACACGCAGACCGTAATATAATAAAATCCACTCCCAACTATCATTCATGCACAGATCCATCAAGCCCACCACCACCAAAACCAAGAATCCAGCTATCATTATTTTGTTTTTTGTTCGAAACCTTTAGAAATTTCATTGAAAAAACCTGGTCTGCAAAAAATACAACAGGGGTGGAATATTTTGGTTCATTTTAATTTCCATTTGGAGGGTGTGGGGAGGCAGCCAAGGTATATGTTACAGACAAAGCTTCAATCTAGCTCCCTCTCAGAGACACACCTCCGCCTCCGCTGACACTGATTGTTCGGGCTTCTCGCTGGATGGGGCTGCTTTTTTATTTATTTATTTATTATTTATTATTAATAATTATAATTTTTTTATTTATTTAAATGTTATTCTAGTTTTCTTATTAATTTTTTTTCCTTTTTGTTTGATTTATTTTACTCGAAATTACCAAGTTTATCCTTATGAATTAATCGGAATAATTGGATTGGAAAATTCACACAAATTAACGGCAAATGCTAAATTTGCCATTTAATTAATTCGGTTGTTAAATTTGCTTACTTTTTAATTCGGGGGATTAAGTTCGATTGGGATCCTAGTTCGGAGTCGTGTGAGACAATTTACTCTAAATTAATTTAAGTTATTTTAAATGAAACTGAATTATTATCCCATTGAATTTGTTAAATAAATTATTTTCATATTCGAATTATATTTGGATCAAAATTCGATGCATTGAGAGGTAAATCTCTAGTTTGATTGAGTTGCAATGCAAGAGTCACAGGATAAACCTAGAATGTGATATACCACTTGAGACTTGGACAATTACTTGTGCTGGACAGACCAAATTCTGGACTTTTTATATACATATAATTGGTCACAGAACATCTGATAGCATTGTTAAGCCTTCAACTCTGAAGATCAAACATTTGAGAAGATAAGGGGTGATGTGATGAATAGGCCCTCTTGCTTCTATTTTTCCCTTCTCTGCTATGTTTTTTATTTATTAAATAAATTGTTGATTCACAGAAATGAAAATCTAATATCATGTGAAAAATACACTCTAGATGCAGCAACAAACGAAAAGGACAGTTCGGTGAGTGATAAATCAAATTTCAATATAAAGCACAAGTACTAGGCATATGAATATATTATCCCAATAGTCACAATATTCATCGCCTCTGCTGATAAATCAAAATTTCAATATAAAAGCAGTACAAGTAATAGGCATATGAATATGTTATCCCAATAGTCACGATATTCATTCCCTATGTTAGGAATAGCATACAATATGAGATTACCTCTTCCCCCTCTTTTTGTGTGCGTCTCATTGCCCTCCTGTCCTCAATCCGCACTTGTCTACGTCGTCGCCTTCGGTACAATGTCAACCTCTCTCTAATCTGTTGTCACTGTGACTCCACCCACTCTTTGGGGTCTGGTTCGATCAATTTCGGATTTTCCTCCCTTGCTATTTGGTGATTTGTCACTTTGTGTTTGGCTTTGGGCCTCGTATCCTCTGGTCCCTACCATGTCTGCACCCATTTTTGATGATGATACCTTAGTTTCTAGGTAGACTTCATGGTTCTTAAGCGCTTGTGCACTGATGCCTATTCTGACAAGCCCATGGAGACTGGTCCAGTGGGGTCTCCTAGGAGCCTTCCTTAACTTGTAATTGGAGCATTCGTGATGCCAGTTTTGTTATTGTTGCATGGTGTTTTCTTAGTTATCCTCTCAGCGCATCTTTGGCTCTTCTCCTGTCTTAAGGATTATGGATTCATAGGAAGTTTCCTTGTTAATGTTGGGATGATACGAAGTGAAAGACTTTTTTGTTTCGTTTTTTCCTAGGCTGTTCGTTGTACTTTGTCTGTTCTCTTGTGTTGCTTCATGCAAACTTCTCTATTTCCAGCGCCATTCGTTATTGGAGGTGGATAAAGCTAGTGTGCTTTGTGGGTTCTCTCTTTCTTTCTGGAGCTTTGGTGTGCTTTGTGGGTTCTCTCTTCCTACCATGGAGTTTGTTTCCTAGGAATGTTTCAACGAGGCCACTGTATTGTGTTGTTCTATGTACGCTATTTCGATTCTATAAATGAAATTCATTTAGATATAAAAAAATTATCTAAGTCATCACAAACATAAGCTAGCCGCCACTACTACCCCCCCCCCCTTTTTCTTGAATGAGAAACAACCCGATTGAACATTAAACAATTGAAAGAAAAATCTATTCAAACACATGCCTGGTTTTATTTTAAAATCCCTTGTCCACAAAATAATTAATTACTATTTATCAAGTCATTTATGAAATCAGTAATAAATTTAAACATTCAATAAATAAATAATAATTAAAACATAATTACTAATTAAAGTAATTCAAAAAGTCTAAGATATTACTTAATTACATGTATTAAATTAAAGAAGTTGTAAAAAAAACGTAAAGAAACTAATTTTATTTTATAATTTTAATATAAAACAAAAACACAAAAACACCTCTACCAACGAACGTTTGTCGGCACATGTCTATGCCGGTGAAATTTGTCGGATTAGACCTCTCCCGACGAATATTACATATGCCGACGCAATTTTGTCGGGAGATGTCTAATACAACAAATTTCAATGAGATAGACATGTGCAAACGAAGTTTTGTCGGAAGAGGTTTTTTCGTTTAAAATAAATATAAACTTAGTATGTTTAGGTTAATTAATTTTTTCTAATTTTATTTTTAGTAATTAAATAATATATTTGCCTGATTTAATTAGTTAACTACTAATTAAAGTAATTAAAAAAGATAAATGCATATTATGCCACTTGAAGGGTATACGTTTAAGAAAGAGAAATGCATATTATGCATATTATGCCGTGCGGCTATACGTTTAAGATATTCAATTTTTGGGGTATAGCCGCCCTTCTATACTTGTACGATATTATAATTTTGGAGTAAAGCCATACGACTATACGTTTAAGCTATTATATTTATCAAGTATCGCCACACGGCTATACTTTTAAGCTATTCTCTTTTGGAGAATAGTTGCGCGGCTATACTTTTAGATATTCTATTTTTGGAGTATAGCCGATAGTCTATACTTGTACGATATTATAATTTTTGAGGGTAGAGCCGCCCGGCTATTCCTTTAAGCTATTCTTTTTTGGAGAATAGATGCTCGCTATACGTTTAAGATATTCTATTTTTAGTATAGCCGCCCGGCGATACTTGTACGATATTATATTTTGGAGTATACCCCCGGCTATACGATTAAAATATTCTATTTTTGGAAGACCTTGCAACAAGCAGGGCCTACTACAAATTTACCAGTAGATATTGAGGTAAAATTTCCCATGCACACCCAAGAACATTATGAAGTGATGACCAACACTTTGTTATGTCACCCGGGTTCCCTGGCAGCAGTAGCCCTGTGATCCCTAGAGGTAATAAGCCCGAGAACCCTAGAAGCAATAGGCTTGGGATCCCTGGCACTAGGCCTGGGATCGTTGCAAGGTCAAAGGTGGTGGTGATAGTGACACATCTGCCAAAGACTTACATAATACATGCTGCCATTAGCAGTAGTGAAAATATTGCTTGAGCTTCTCTAGACATGGTTATTGAATCCAAATAGGGGGTACTTCTTTATTTACATTGTAAACTTAAGTAAATGGAGTAATATAAAAATAAATGAAAGTAAAAGGACAAAGACATTTATTTAAATGCTGAAAATGGAAATAAGGTAATCTGTACACTGGAATGCACCACCACAACTGAGCAAGTGGGCAATTTGAAGCACCTCATTGTGCCTTAATAGATTCGCCACAACACATGTGGGTACATATCAAAACGTAAAGTATTTGAAATAATATACATATAGAAATACATAACATTATATTACTTTTAAAATATATAAAAACTTGAGTGGGACCCGAGACCACACTGTCCTAGTGTGGCTCCGCCCCTGGACTCTAATGATAACATATTAGAATGTGAGCTTTCAACTCAAAACCAATTGGCAATGACTACTCAAGATCATTTAAACTATGGCAAGGCTTTAATTCCCCAATGTGGGATTCTCTCTCAGCAAGATGCGAGAAGTCTGCCAGCACACTTGAAGAGAATAATCAGAAGTGCTTCTCAATTGCGGGCATTTGATATTTTTGTAAACATAATTCAATTGTATTCTCAATGTTATGCAACAATCACAGAGTACTTTCCTCACGTATACTCTGTGAAGAACTTGATGGTTTTGATTAATCTGAACAAAGTTGATGATCTGGCAAGCTCTTTTGAGATATTCCAAGTATTTTGACATTTTTGTTCCCAATTGCTTTTCGAGCACATTGGTAACACGAGAGCAACTTTAAGAATGGTGCTAGTTCAGGTAGTAAATGAATTTCGAGCTTAAGACTTTGCCTGGAAGTCTTTTTTTATTTTTAAAGCTATAACTACAAAACACCCCCTAGATATTTGAAGTCATTCTCAATATGGGCCACGGTTTCAATTTCATCAAATTACACCCTAATATTTTCAAACTTGTTCAATTTAATTCTTCTGTTAAATTGACCGTGTGGTCATTCATTAACTGCTGATGTTTGGCCACTGGTCAGTCGGTGGGTTGAGTCCGACGGTAAGTAACAATGAAAAGACGGCAAAATTCAGAAACCAAGCATATCATACACCGGACGGAAGTGCATTTTTTCAGAAACCAGGCATATCATGCATGCAAACATATTGTACAATTTTCAGACTTTATTCTTAAAAAATAAATTATAATATCAAATTACATATAAATTTCACTGTCTTAACTTGAAAAAGAAAATTCTTAACGATTTATTTCATATATAAAAAAGAAACATAACATTATGGAACTGGTCATCAAACAGCAACAGAATTCACGGGACAGCCAGAAGATTTTTAAAATTATGCCAGAAAGGTCTTCCAACATCAGAATTAGCACCTTTAGCAGAAGGCTCAGCATGTGGTTTCATAGCCGGGAAGAGAAGAACTTCCTATCCAACCACAAACAATAGACAGTGAGAAACCATTAAAGGTGACATCTCACACATGACCACAAACACAAGATTATTGAAGGGGAGAGGGAGGAGGGATGGAGGGCACAAACCTTGATATTCTGTGAATCAGTTAACAACATACAGAGCCGGTCGATGCCCAAACCCCAACCGCCAGTTGGAGGTAAACCATACTCAAGAGCTCTACAAAATGTTTCATCTAAAGGCATTGCTTCATCGTCACCTGATTGTCGATCCTGAAACTCAAACCACATATCATAAGAAAAAGAAAAAAAAAATAGCCAAACAATTTATAATAAGATACCAAAACTAAACAGTGAAGTCATACCTTGAGTTGATCAGCAAATCGTTGGCGTTGTACCACAGGATCATTCAATTCAGTGTATGCATTGGCGAGCTGCCCAGCAAAATAACATTTGGTAACAAGCACAACGCAACAAACCAAAAGATGCCAAATAAATAAATAATTCAAACAAGTCTTCAAGTTGGTAAACATACCTCATGCTTGTTGATAAACAATTCGAAACGTTCAGTCAAGCCCGGTTTTGATCTATGCCACTTTGCTAAAGGACTCATTATCTCGGGATGGTTAATGATAAATGTAGGATTTACACAAGTCTCTTCCAGAAAGTGCCCCACAAGCTGCAATGATAGAAAATGTCATCAACACAAGAAAAACATGAGATTGAATTACCACATTAAAATGCCATTCCCTGCCACCCAATAGCAAAATTATAACCAGATATGTTTGGAATTTGTGAGAACCATTTGAATAAAGTAATGGAAATGGAATTATTCAAATAGTTCTTAATGGTTTACATGAAGTTTTCGTATATATACACAGGCGTAGAGAATCTCAAAGTTATGTGAATTTTTTTTTGGGATGAGAATATGCCATCATAATTCACACTCTATTGAAACTGCGATGAGTGTATTCAATGTCATTGCACCTATGAAAAATACCATTAGCTCCTCAAAATACTCTAGTTCAAATTGGATAAAATATCCTGATTCATGTACTGGATTTAGAAGAATATTTTGGAAAGGGGAAAAAGAAAAAGATTTACCTTGTCCAACAAACGAGTTGTTGTTTCAGGAGGAGAACATTTGATATCAAACTTCTTGCATGCCTCCTTAAGATATTTGTTAGCTTCATCACTAGAGAGATCTGCTGGATTTATGTTGAGATCTGCGATCTTATTTAATTCATCAACCATGTCGATCCTCCTGCAATACAGTACCAGTTAAAACCATCAGATAAGTTGTTTCAAATCTGTTTCAGTTATAACATGCATGACCAATAATGAATTAGTTTACAGACCTGAAAGGAGGAGTGAAGTCAATCTCAATTGGATCCTTATCGAGCCCATTCGAGTGATACTTGATTTTGTATCCACCAGTGAGTTCCTTGACCATCTCTATTTTAGATTTAATTAATATTATGTCAGCAAAGAAATCCAAGTAGTTTTAAAGACATGGAGAAGTGCAAAAGAAGCATATGTTTGAGCCATACCACTTAACATTTCCTCGGTCAGGGTCATCAAGTCATTGTAGTCTGCATAAGCCATGTAGAATTCACAGGTAGTGAACTCAGGATTATGAGTCAAATCAATACCCTCATTTCTAAATTGTTTTCCAATCTCATAAACACCGGTACGAGACAGGTCACCAACAATTAACTGCTTGAGATATAGTTCAGGTGCAATGCGCATGAAAAGCTTCATGTCAAGCTCATTGTGATAAGTCACAAAAGGGCGGGCAGCCGCTCCACCAGCAATCATATTCATCATCGGAGTTTCAACCTGAGGGTGGGAGAAAATAGAAGAACCAAATGACAAAGATAGAAAAGACAAGGCACCATCAACAAATGGCCATGAAAACGCAATGGATACAGAAAGCAAGCTGCTGAAAGACCAACCTCCACGAAATCACGGTTGTCCAGGAACCTTCTAACATATTGAATGATCTTAGATCTGGTCTTGAATATTTGTCGAACCTCAGTGTTCAACATTAAATCCAGATAACGTTGACGATAACGAGTTTCCTAGCAAGAAATACAATTAACTTAACACGTAAAATAATGGAAAACGAGAACAGAATAAAAATTTGAAAACTAAGGGAATAACGTAGTATGACTACTTAATCAAAACCCAGAACTGTAATCTTAGTGTTCTCACAGATACTGCAAAAAAAAAAAAAGGTGTAAAAGTTTCTTCATCAATCAATACCTGGTCTTTTAAAATATATGTTTCAGGATTCCTTGGGCTTCCTGGGACCCATCCATCAGTCTTCTGCAGAAGTTTATGTAATGGAGTCAAAATAGGAGCACAGGCAGTATTAAAGCAGTAAAAATACAAACATTATTGCTCACCTTCGCATTAGCATTATCAGAAGCAGGACCAGCTTTATGCCTTGGCATCATATGAAGACAATGTGACAAGACTATAAATGATCTTGGGAAAATGCTCAGCTCCCCCCTCTTTGTCTTCCCTAAGAAAAAGAAAGAAACAAACAGACAAAACAGAAAATTGTGTAAGCCAGACAAAATGAACAGTTCATAGTCACGAAACATACAAAATCCAGCAGAAAATTATGTCACAGGTCAATGTAGAGGAAATGAATTTGTTCCTATAGTGCTTAGTAAGTGAAACATAAAACTATAATCTGGATTACACCATGCAGCTATTACAAAAACACTTGTGCTTAGTAAGTGCTTATTCTACTGGATCATATAATTCGAAAGCAAATTATTATAAATTACAAGTAAAAGGTATATCAACAGCTATTACAAACCTGGGAACCCAGTCACTCCAACAATATCACCACGCTTAACACTAGAATGGAACTTAGAAAATTCAGATTCATCCAACTCCGATTTGCTGCATGAAAAAATGAAGTCAATCACACATAAGGAGAAGCAAAATAGTTTACATTTATCTAAGAAGGGTGAATCCAGAATTTTCCATGGGAGTGAGCATCCAACAACACTTCAATACAATAATTAGCTTTCCACTTTCTACAAGACCAACGTCATGCCATCATCTTGTGGAAAATTAGATGGAAGATGAGAAAATATGAAAAGAATCAGTTGATCTTATTTACACATAAAAATAGTATTTGATGACTAGCAACTTCAGAGCAAAATCAAACTTAAACCAACTGCTATATAAGTTTCACCAAAGAAACTATATAGACTTGGGCATGCTAAGTGTGTCTGCCTGCACATATATACTAAATACAACTAAAATCTTCAAGCAATTTTTAAACCCTAAAAAAAGATGATATAAGAATTGTTTCAGATAATAACAAATGCAAAGATGGCAAATGTAGTTCATTACATTGTTCTAAAGGATTACTACTACATTAAGATATAAATTACCAGAAAAAGAAGTGGGGTTGGCAACAAATTTATACCTTAAATCAGCCATGACTTGAACCTTTTCACCGCCACCATGTAAATCATAAAAGAAAAGCTTAGAGCCGGAGGACCTTTTGCTCATGATTCGCCCTTGCATAGGAGTAAAATTATTCACATCAACAAAGAGAATGAAAGTGATATATGATACCCTAAATAAATATAAACCCCTAAGTTTGAATACCAGCTAGCGATACACTGATCTCCTCCTCATGCTCCCCATTGCTTAAGCCGTCATACTTTTCTACATATTCAAGCAGAGTCATTGAAACTAAGAATTTGTGAGGATATGGATTTTTATTATCTGCCTTCTGTGTAGCAAGATGCTTCAGCCTGTTTTCAAAGTATTGCTGCAACATGATAAAAAACAAAAGAAGAAAAACGGATGAGGCTCGGGTCATAAATGAGTGAGAACAAAATCAAAACAGAAAATAATTAATGTATACCGTTGGATCCATTTCTTCATCTTCATTAGCTACATTTTTCTTAACCTGCGAGCTTTCTGTGGCAGCAGCCTGTAAGATAAGATCAGACTTCATAATCAACTGGGGTGAGCTTCTTTGTGTACAGTAAGAAATTACACATTATCCTTCAAGTGTATCCAGAGTTCAAGTGACTATTTAGTATGAATTCACTTTCATGGTTATTGAAATATTAATTTTATGCCTTCAAATCACCAAAAAATATATAAAAAAGATTACTGGGAAACCAATATATATAATATAATTAAGCACGCCACAATTTTTTTCATCCTTTTCAAAAGACCAAACAGAGAAAAAGAAATAAAAGCATGCTAAGATATTAGGTACCTGCTTTCCCTTCTCCTCCTCTTTTCGCCGCCTCTCCTCTTCCTTCTGCTTGTTCTTCAGCTCCTTCTTGTGTGCACTGTAAGCATTCCACAAGATTCAAAACAATCAAAAACAAAAACCCATATGGATTAAAAATAAAAGAAAACGCGTCATGGACCAAAATTAACATATTTTTACGTTCATTATTGTTTGGAACCCAAGCAAAATGCCTAAAATCCCTCAATTCAAAGGCAATCCCTTTCTCAGGGACCAAACAGGGTTCTAAGAGGCACGTACTTTTTGCTCATAGTTCCTTCCAATTCCATTGTCAAATCTGAGACCTCTTTCGTTGTTTCGTCAACAGGGCCTGCCATTGCAGCGACTCCTTATGTGAAGGGAGAGCAAGAGGGTTTGTGGGGTTTTTGTGTCGTTATGTGAAGGGAGAGCAAGAGGCTTGTGGGTTTTTGTGTGTGTAGTAGCTAGGGTTTGGGGTTTTACGCGGGTCGTAGAAATAAGCTGGGTGATTTATAGCAAGCTAAAACCTATATACACTAGGATAATATAGAGTTATTTACCCAAACACCCCTGATATCTTAAATTATTTTCACAAAATCTTTTTTTTCTTAAAATTCCTTCAAAAAATTGTTGATTTCATAAAAAGAAAATATATAATGACAAATCTGCCCTTAAACTTATAACTATAAAATAAATAAATAACTAAAAACTAAACCCACCAGCAGAGTCTCCCCCTCTTACCCTCTCGACAAACACCCACCCGCTCAAGGGCGGGGATTGGGAGTCGATGGGTGGGGTTGGATCCGAGATATCAGGGGTGGCGATTGAGAGTCGATGGGTGAGATATTAGTTTGGGGACATTGTTCCTAAAACTAAGGTGCCAAGAAATCAAGGTGGGCTTTTGGGCGGTGGGTGGGACTTTAGGTGGTTGAGGGCTGTGGGATTGTGGGTTAGGGAGGTGTGTGGATGTTGTTCAGGGAAGGGGGGTTTGGGCCACAGAGAGAGAGAGAGAGAGAGGAATAGGAAGATAAGATAGAGAGAAGGGCCATGGCTGGCAACCATGGCCGCGGGTTAGGAGGGGTGTGAGTGAGGTGTTTGTCGAGAGGGGAGAGGGGCAGTATGGTGCCTGGTGGGTTCACCAAAAAAATTTCATTTATGAATTTAAGGGCAGATATGCCATTTTGATATTTTCTTTTTATGAAATCAACCATTATTGAAGGAATTTTAAGAAAAATGAGTTTTGTATGAAAACAATTTAAGACCTTAGGGGGGTGTTTGAGTAATTTTTAAAATCTCAAGGAGTTTTGTAGAAACGTATAAAAATTTAGGGTGTGTTGGTGTAAATAGCCCTCCAATAAACTAATTAGAAAATTTTAAATCAAATCCTACTAAAATCTAGAAACTAGAGAATTTAGGAAACTAACAACAAATAAGGAAATTTGCTCAAGTTCTTTTCCTTTCCCCTTTTTACAACGAAAGGGGCTGGCCTTTCTGTTTATGGCAATATGGATAGGATATTTATGTTAGGCGGGTCGGGTCGGGTTACACTTTCCTAATTTCTGTTAAAGTTTTTTTACTATGTTTACATAATCCCTACGTCGTTACATTTTTAGGATTAGGAATAGGCATCGGACTTTTTTTTGTTCAAGTATTTTTATATTCTCCTTTTTACAACAAGATAGTACTGGTGCTGGCCTTTCTGTTTCATGTGACTGAATTTAAGGTGGTAAGACATTTCAAGTTGGAATCCTTATTTTATTAATTAAGAAAAATTATTTAATTAGTATGTGTTTGAATGGAAAACGGCACTAACAAATGCATAATATTAAAGTCAACTGGAAAAAAAAAAACCATTTTTATGCCAAACTAATTTCAATCTCAAATGGGTTCCCACCACAGCGGTGGTCACTTCCCCCCAGAGTCGAACTCCAATATAACTAAAAATAAAATAAACTAATTTCAGTCCCTACTAAACATTTCACATGATAGTCAGTCAATAAGAAAATGACCAACCAAACAGGGGGTCTTAGGCACGTACTCTTTGCTCATAGTTCCTTCCGTTTCCATTGTCAAATTTGAGGCCGCTTCCGTTGGATCGTCAACAGTGCTTGCCATCGCAGTGACGCGGTATGTGATAATGTGAGGTAGAGGAAGAGTGGGCTTTCTGGGGTGGGTTTTTTTGTGCCACAGTGTAGCAAGGTTTGGCATATATATAGAAATGAGGTTGCCGACTAATTCACCATTTCCTTACGTAGGAATTCTTCGTTCCTTGCTAACCAAGAAAGTCAAGAATTAGGACATTTTTTTAATGCGGGAATGCTTCGTTCATTTTTTTTTTTAATGCGGGAATTCTTCATTCCTTGCTAACCAAGACAGCAGAAAGTAGTCGGTCGTCTAAGGTTGTCTTTTTCCTGTATAAAAAATGAAAATCAAACATGTGTATTTTTTTTCAGTTTAAAGAAAGAAAAAAAAAGGGACCCTCATCCGCATACGGTTTTACTTGGACCCATCCATGTCAATTTCGGTATCTAATATATATGTATAGATTTTTTCTCTAATGCAGACGTCCGCATTTGGTTAAACTACGAATGTGGATGTCCGCATTAGAGAAAACCTATATATGAGTTGTTCTCTACTATGGATGTCCGTATTTTTTCTAACGTCCGGACTACTTGTTTTTTTGCCTTCTTGTAAAGGTAGAATAGAAACCATGCTCTGCCAATACTTAAAAGTCAAACATCACCTCTAGATTGGGCTCTTCCTTCATTGGTGGACTGTATAGAGAATTTGGAGGCTGTTATGTGTGTTTTAGTGCCTTTTTTTTTTTACTGATAAAGAAAAGAGATGCACAAAACAAAATGGAAATGGTGTCCTTCCATTCATTCTGATCATGTGAAAAAACAAAACAAGTCTGGACATTAAGCAATTCCGGATGTCCGCACTAGAGAATAGTCCTATTGATATTTTTCACACATACAGGTACCATTACCATAGGGTGGGGATTTGAACCTAGAACCACTTAGGAGAACACCATTTGATATTTTTCACATATTTCTCAATTACACCAAAGTGCATTTTTCAGAAACCACGCATATTATCATACATCTAACATATTCATACAATTTTCAGACTTATTCTTAAAAAATAATGAAAATTAAATTACAATTTAAATTTCACTTTCCTAAATGAGTAAACATATGAAAGGCACCATCAACAAAAGGCCATGGAAACGCAATGGATACAGAAAGCAAGCTGATGAACTAACCTCCAAGAAGTCAAGGTTGTTTAGGAACCTTCTAATTGATGGCATGTTTACTAATCCTTGGATTAGGAGGAATTAAATTTAGGATGAGTTGAATTGAGGAGAATTAGATTCTGGATTCTTATTGAAGTTGTTTACTAAACCATATATGGATTGAGGAGAGTTAGATTCCAGATTTGAAGTTGTTTACTAAACCATATGGAATTGGGGTAGGAGTGGTACTAATTACTAAAATGTCGTTGTTAAGTTAAAGTACATGGCAAATTTTGAATTTTAAAATTGTGAGAGGATATAATCGGTAAAAAAAGTGAATTCCTAATGGGTTAGTTCTCCAGGAATTAGAATACCATCTCCTATCTAATAATTGAATTCTTCCAAAATCATGAATTCAATTCTTAATTTTGTGTGGGCTCCACTTACTTTGTAATTCTTTGATGTGAAATAAACGCATGAATCATCCATAGATGGAATTCAATTCTTGATTTGTAAACACACCATGAATAATTTGAAGTCGAACCTCAGTAGTCAATATTAAATCCAGATAAAGTTGACCATAACGAGTTTCCTAGCGAGAATACAATTAAGTTTACACATAAAATAATGGAAAACAAGAACAACATAAAAATGTGAAAATTTAATATGGAATAACATAGTATGATCTAAGTGATTTTATGGTGAAGCATATGATAGGTGATTCTCACCATATAATCACTTATAATCACTTAAGTGATTATATGGAGAAGCATGTGAGAGATCTTCTCCCCATAATGGTGCGTTTGGATGAAGGAATTCTAATTTTCATAGAATTTGTAAATGACAGGATTTGTAATTACAACATTTAAAATTATGTCAATTCCAAACTTCAGTGTATGGATATCTTGTATAGAATTTAGGAAATGACGGAAATTACAATTTTCCTTGTTTTGATAATCATAAAAGGAATTTTAAAACTGAAACTCGCAGAGCAAGGAGGCTTAAGAATAAAAAAAAGCATGCAATTGTTAGAAGTGAGAAGTGATCAACTTGATATTAGCTTTCATTCAAACTCGTTTCTTTTGTATTCTTTCAACAATTTATTAAGATCATCCAAGAGGTTCAAGAGAACATATTCGATAAAAGTAAAGCAGGTAACATTCAAATCTCTTAAACAAAAACATTTAGAATCGGCCATTTTGCCAGAGTTTGGTGCATGTTTTCCTCACTAAATATACACAAGGTTATAATTTTTTTGTTTAAATGAGGATGATTCAGATTGAAGCACAGTAAGGACTCAGATACAATCAAGTTGTTCCTCCAGTAAAATAAATAAAAATTATAATCAAGATAAAATCATCTATATTACTATAAATAAATAAAAAAACATGTGTTCCTTATTGTTTAAGGTATTTGTAATAAAAAAAAATTAACAAAGATAACATGAGAATGAAAAATGTGTTATATGCCCTTGGTGAAATAAATATAAACACCATTCCCTTTTTTCTCTCAACTGGAAGTGTCTTCAACATGAGAAATTGTTTCTCATTTTCTATAAACCAAGTGCATGCCTTCAATTGTTCATCTGGATTAAGTTCTAGAATTGCATTAACTTCATTATATACTTCTAATTAATCAAGCTTTTGTGTGGTAGCATTGATAAATTGCTCGAAAGATGAAGCCATTTTAGCTACTGAATCAGCAAGAACATTAGGGATACATCTTTTCTTTGGTAGGCGAATATCATAAGATGATTGATTTCTTTTCTTTGGACAGCTAGAATTGGGTGAGACATCATCAATGTGAGAATTCTCAAAACCTTGAGTATCAGCACCCAAGTCAACAAAATTATTGGGTTCACTATCAAGGGTCATAACCTCAGCAGCTTCAACTAGTCCTGGGCACAATCCGATTTGGCCGTTCTCGGTAAAACGAATTGGAACCGGACTATTCATCGATCCACCGGTTCGAATTTTAACTCAAATACCAAAGAAAACCAGACCAATCAGGACTGTTTATGTCCGATTCGGTTTTGGTTTTTCACAGTTTGGAGTGGCTCTTTAGCCTAACTGATATTTCAACAAACATCAATGGAACAAATCGACGAGTGCATACAAGAAAAACCAGATTTGAAGTTATGAACCTTAAAAGATAAATACATAAATACATAAATACATAAATAAAAACTATCCAGCAAAACAGATATGAACCTCAACTCAGCTTCAAATTTGCATGAAAAATCAGATTCCATATTCGAACAAAAAAAAAAATCAGGTTCAAGAATTTAACCTAAGATATTCAAGAACTTAGATCTGCAAAGAAAGAGATATAGAGGGAGATAGAGAAACATAAAACCACGAAGAAAAAAAAATCAGAGTACTAGAAAATCATATAAAGAGAGGAAGAAAAAAGAAAACGAAGAAGAAATTAGAGGAGAGAAAGAAATAGGAGGAAAAAGTGCTTAGAGCTCCAAAACCACGGCTTTTCATGGTGGACTCTCACATCTCTCTTGTGATGATGACTCACATCAACGTTGAAGAATGCCCCAGATGCCAGAACAAAAAAAACTCGGGGAAAAGAGGTGGAAACAGAAAGAATGAGAGAAAGAGAGAGAGTGTGTGAGAGAAAGAGGGAAAGAGAGAGAGAAAGAGTGAAGTGAGAGAGAAGAAAGAAAGGAATAATGTGATTGACGTTGATGGATGAGATTAGATAGATGGGGTTAGGATATTAGTATTTTAGTATGGTTTGTTGGGTTTGGGATATTATTAGTATGGCTTGTTGGGCTTAGGATATTTAGTATTATATATGCTTAAATGCTACAGTGCCCCTTAAAACATTAGTCAATTCTCACTTTACCCCATGAAAGTTAAAGTGACCCACATTGCCCCATTGACCAAGGTTTGATGTTCCACATTGCCCCTACCGTTAACTCCATCCAAAAGTCCGTTAAGTTTGATGACTTGGTAGGGGTATTTTAGTAATTTTGTGTACATAGGTTTTTTAATTACTTAAAAAACATTAAAATAAAATAGATTTTAGAAGGGGCAAAACAAAAACAAAAAAACCCAACTCATCCCTTCTCCCCCAATTGCACCAAGTCCTCCCATTCCTTCTTTGTCCTTGTAATCCCCCACGCACCAAAAACCCAAAGCTCCCCCCAACTTGCAACCCACCATTTCTCCCTGTGCGAACTTGAAAGCCATCACCCCCACCGCAACCCATCCCTCCTGCAAAACCCATAACCTATTCTTCTACCACCCTCCCTAACCTGCAACCCACCCCTCCTGCAGAACCCAAAACCCATTGGCCCCCTCCTGGTAAACCACTCTCCTAGGTAGAACCCAAAACCCACCGCTCGACAAAAATCAAAACAACAACCCTCCCTCTGTTTTTTCTACCGCACTCCCACAGAACGCCAACCCCCATACCCATTAATCAGCTTTCAAGTTTCATGCCTCCCATCCCAAAACAACGGAGAGAGAGAGAGAGAGAGAGAGAGAGAGAGAGAGAGAGAGAGAGAGTTGGGCTGCCAATTATCTCCATCTAGAATAATAGAATTATTTTGGAAAGAACAATTTTGTTATTCCCAGAAAAATAGCAATGAGCCCCTCTTTGGTACATTCATGCATATATTGAAAAGTGTTTGCTACAGTTGTTCTTTGACAGGATAATCCAGCCTAGCTGCTTCTTGAAGTATCAAGAAATTTGTACAAAAACTTGTCTGAGTGTGAGAGGTTTCGGATCATAACAATTCATCAAACCTTATCAAATGTTTTCCTTTGTTGTTTTTCTTTATGGCCGAAGCCTCCTGGGTGTTTGTGGATTGTTTCAATAGTTGAAGAAATGTTTATATTTTTGTGGCAGCTAAGCTTGCCTTCATTTAGAAGGTAATATGATCAAGGGAAATGGAAAAGGTAAACAGGTAGCAATATTATGCAATCTTAAGCATTGTGCTGCTTAATGTTTGAGTTGTTGGCTAGAACTCTGTACTGGAACAACATGATTTGTTCTACAAGGACGACAAAAGGTTGATATTCTCTCAGCTTGCAATCTTGGAAACTATTTTGGGAAAATGGTTCTTGGGGGTTCTGGTGTTGGTCAAATCACTGTGTATCAGGAAGGTTAGTTTAAGATATGAGAGAGAGAGAGAGAGAGAGAGAGAGAGAGAGATCAATTTTTTAAAGTTTTAAATTTTATGCTTATATTTTAATTTTTTAAAGTAATTACTTTTTTATTAATTTTTTATCCATGATGGAGGTCTACTTTGCCACATTACCCACTCAAATTTATGAATAAAAAACTTAGGTACACAAAATTATTACAACACCCCTGCCACATCATCAAACTTAACAGATTTTTGGATGGAATTGACGGTAGGGGGCACTGTGGAATATCAAACATTGGTCAATGGGGCAAAGTGGGTCACTTTAACTTCTAGGGGGTAAAGTGAGAATTGACCAATATTTCAAGGGGCATTGTAGCATTTAAGCCTATTATATATATATATATATATATATGTATAATTTTATATTTTAAAAATTAACTTAGCTGGTCTGGTTCGGATTGGACCGGTTCCTTTGGGTGGAAAACCAAAACTAGAACCGGTCTAAACCGGTTATGTTTGGATTTATCTCGTTTTTTGACTTTTCTACTCAGCATGGTTTTTTTTTCGATTTTTTTCGGATTGGTTTGGTTTGGTTTGGTTTTGCGGTTCTAATGCCCACCCCTAGCTTCAACACATGTTTCAGCACCCTATCTAGTAGCTCTATCTTGCCACATAAATCCACTATATCATCCCAATTTGCAATTACTTTATATCAAAAAGTTCTAGCATCTTCATGAGACTATAAAAAAAAAAATAAAAAATAAAAAACTCTAAATTTACCAAAAAAAATCCTAGTCATCCAAAAAGGTGTAATTACATTGTAAATTACCTTCACATACTCGTTTCAAACGTTCTCTTTATCTATGGTGATTATCTTTTTTGTTGCATTCCAACTGAATCTACTCTGACTTAATATGTCACTGACTACAACATAAAACCTTTTACATGTCTTGACACGGTTTTTAATGTTATCGGCACTTACTTCAATGTTGTATTGGGCAGACAATATGACATTCTTCTCTTAGTATCTCTACTAATGAACCATCCATATGTATGTTCCAGCATCAATAACATTTGTCATCTCCTTCATGTTCATTACATTGCTTCTCTTTTCTTTTTCCTTTGCTTTTGTTTGGTTGCTTTCTTTGTCATTTTATGTAATTGAAATCATTACAACAACATTAATAAATATCATTCACAAATTTATTCAAATTGATAAAAATATTAAAAATTAAATACATGAAGTAAAAACACTTATTCAAATTAAAACACGAAAAGTTCAAATTGAAAAATCATGAAATCGTAGCGCCTCGTGCTTGATAATGATGAAACATCTGCAATGCTAACGTGCATGAAAAGTAGTCCACTGATCAGTAACTTGAACACATTGTAATCCTATTTGCATTACCCTCTAACATAGAATGATTTGATATCTCATGATCCACAGAAGCTAAAAACCCCAAATATTGATCTTGTAACACAGGGTCATTATATTGCTTGAGTCGGATAAAGTTATGCAACACAAAGCATACATTTATAATCCCAATTTGGAGGGGTATGCAGTATACTCTATCGCTTTTTTAAAAACCAAATGACCTCTATTCATTTAAGTGATATCTAGCCAAAAAACCTTGTCCATTAATGTATCCCGCATCCACAAGATAATACTTATCTACAATACAAAAAGTTTTAAAGAATAATTGGTTATTTATATCTAAGTTTGTGCTTAATTAACAACGAGTATCATAAATTACCATTTGGGACTTGAAATGGATTATCCATGGCTAAAGCATCTCGCAAAACATGAGCGTCAGAAGCATAACCTTTCCATCCAGATATTACATAGATGAATTTTAGATCAGGATCACAAACTCCTAAAACATTGGTAAAATATCTCACTTTCTATTTCGATATCTTGGTCTCTCCCCAGCAGACACTGTTACTGGAATGTGAGTTCCATCTAGTGCCCATATACAATTCTAATGACATGAAAGAAAAACAAATAAACAAATACTTTTAATGTAATTACGAGAACATACTTTTGTTTAGCTCAAACCACTCCCACTTGTCTCTTTATGAACCACCCTATAACACGTGGATGAAGTTTCAAGTAATCTTGACTTATTCTCATAATTGCATGCAACACACTATTAAATTGTGGACTATTTGCTTCTTTAGAGCGATAATAGTTAAAACCAATGACCCTAAACTTCAAGTTGTGCACAAGTATATTTAAGAAAATAGCCACAGACTCTTCAATTAAAACATTTCTTGTTGGAGTCAATCCACCACTTCCATGCAAAATAGTGCATAAACTCTTAAATGCATTCTTGCTAACTCGTAGTTGTTCAATAAAATTAACCTCCCTCCTATTATACATACGGTTCAAGTAACATCGTCTTTCTTGATCATAATCACGTGAAGGCTCTTTGACCAAATAAGTTTCATTATACCATGCTACAACTATGGCAATGACAGATGTAATGGTGCCAAGAATAATGGACATTTTGTCGCTATTTTATTCTTCATCTCTAGCACACTTGCTACTTAAACGTGTAAGAAAGTTATCTACATAATCACTAGCCATACATATTTATATTTCCAAATAATCTTATTATGTAGTCATATCAAACACCAACAAAAATGTCATTGTAGAACTAATTAGTCATACTAGCCAAATAAGAGAAACTGATAACTCTTTGCTACACATGCAACGACTCCAATTACTCTAACCTCTATGTTTAAATGTAGTGGTCAAGCTGGGTGAATATGAATATGAATATGATGACTCAAATAATGGTACAATTTAAGACAATTATTAACTAGCAGAAACTATAGACAAAATTTACATTATGTGTCCACCTTAACGAACCCTGGATCATTCAAGAACCACACCACACCCAAAACAAATCACTCAACACAAAAACATATTCAAATCCACTGAACAATTGGACAATTGACTTTTGATTTGTGCATTAAATACTACGAATGAATAGATATATCAATACAATGAGTTTAAAGAAAACAAGAAATATAAGTATGATTGGTGAGGGCTTCTATAGCATAAACTACAGGGGAGCTATAATCTCCTCAGCCAAAACAAACTTTGATGAACCCATATCATAAATATAGAGTAAAATTATGTAGCCATAAAGTGCAGAAAACAATAATGTTACAACATATAATCTTATTCTTTTCTTTCTTCCTCAATTATGAAATAACAAAAACATGAATATCTACAACGAAAGAAAAAACACTGAATTTTCCCTTACACACTTCTCTTGTGATGTTTAACTTTATTTACAATTGAATCAACCCAACCATTCTCCTAAGCACACATTCATATTCCAAAATAACAACATAGAGGGTGATGAACAAATAAACATAATCAACCCTTAACCTGAAGTCATAAATTGTTATTGAAAAAAAAAATTGAAAAGAAAGGATAGGTTGAGACTATACCTTTATTGGAACAACACCGAGTCTTAGATTGAAAGGCAGAGATGGCAATAATCTGAAAACCAAAGATTCTCTCTATTAGATTAAAAAGGATAATTAACTTGAATAGAAAACACTGGAAACCCATTAGATAAAGAACCAGATAACAAAAACAAACTAGAGATAGATCGATCGATAAAAAAATTAAAAATTGCAAATAGATTGAAAGCTCACAAGCGAAACTTGGATGGATGGCCTTCTTTTCCCACTTTCGTTAGAAAACTGATATGGGTGTATTTGTCGAGGAGATTTGGCGAGTAGCAAATGCAATTTCTCGCACTTATTGCACAATTTAGCCAATTATGATAGGATTTGAATTCGGGATTTTGGATTAGGAAATCCCTCCATATTTCTCGCATGTGATTTGTCAAATCTCGAGCATAATTTGCCAAACGCACGAATTTTCCTTTTCATCCCCGACTTGTTTTCCTTTTGCCAAACAGACGGTAAGTGATTTTGTAAGTGATTTTAGGAGGGCCAAAATCACTCCCAAACATGCCCATATTAGCTTACTAATAAAGGGAGGGCGCATACGTGGGCATAGCCAAGTTGGATATAGCGAATATGCTCCCTACTATGCACCTGAGTTCGAATCCCTCTCTCCATAATTTAGATGATATTAAAGTAGAATATCGCTTTGTATAAAATAAAATAAAATAAAATAAAATAAATGGAGGGCGACAAATAATGTGATTATTTCCTTGTTCAACAAGAAAAAAAAAAGCATGTAAAGATATCTATTTAACTAACACGAGACAACGAATTCCATGATGAATAAAACAAAGTACTTTGACAATCAAATTTGCGACATAAATTTAAAGGAAGATATATGTGTAAGTAGTTTTGTTGATGTGTTTGTTAATTGGATATCGATTACAAAAAAGGAAAATGCATTTAAAGAAACTAGTGGCACGTAGAGACAGGACCGACTCTGAGAATTTGAAGACCTTGTGCGAAACTTAAATTGAGAACCCACACATTATCTATATATATATAATATTACTTAAAACTAATTATATTACATATTGGGCCATGCTCAAGGATATGGATAACAATATCATCCTCGACCCATCATGACTGGGGATTTTTAGAATTTGGGGATCTCCGTACTCTCTCTCAATTTTCTCTCGAGATCGCTCCCCATCAGGGCCAGGGACTCGACTCGACAGGGATTCTTGTGATCCCTAATTTTGAATGTTTTATCATTTTATTTCTTTTCCTTAATTATATGCACTAGCATCCCCCAACGAGGTCTAGCCCAATGAAAAGAGGGCCTTGACTTAGTGGTCTTAGAGTCGAATCCACATGATACCTTGATAGTGCATGTGTGAAAAATCTCATCCTTTGTAGTTTAGACTATCGCTTGTATCTAGCACTACATGTGCGCCAATTGATTTTTTTTTTTTAACTTAGAATTATAATTTTAGAATTAAGAAAGATAAAATGGGTTTAGTTGTGGTTTATAGAGATATGACCCATGTTCTGATTTTGCCTTTTGTTTTGAATTCTTTTAATATGAAAAAATATAAATTTACTATATTATCCTCATTAATATTTTCAATTCTTAACATTTTCATTAACTAAGGGTATTTTGTAGTATTTTGAATATTTTACAATTTTTTTTATACAAACAATATTCTACTTTAATCTAATCTGAAAAAAATAATATTTAGATAGATAAATATTGAATTTTTTAAATTTAAATGTTCAAAAAAATAAATGAAGGTAATATAAACATAACTCGGAAATTTTTTTAAAAGCAAAGTTGAGGTCAAAACAATTGCTAACCAAATAACAAACTTTGGCTATTGCTATTCTAAAATTGAGGGAAAAAGTCACATTTAATGGGGAAAATTTGATTTTGAGTGATGTTAACCACCCAAAACTGACGTCACGAGCACAGGGCTAGCATCCTGTGCGCGACAGTCGCAGCTCCATACCGTGGAGCTCGTGCAAGAGCGGCCTTTAATTTGAAATAAAAGGTCAAAATCGAGACACCACAACGGGGAAACTCTAATCGCACGGCCAGAAAATTTCAAAAGAAATTGAAAAAAATTAGAACGGCTGCCGTCTAAAATAAGCCAAACAGCAACAGCGGCATTTCTTCTCTCCTCGATTGGGCTCTCGCTCTCTCTTCCTCTCTTGCCCAACACTCTCATTTGTTAAAATCTCTCACTCTTAACAAAATTAGGTTTCGTTTCAAATTCCTTGTTCAAAATTCTGGATCCCGATCTACCTTTTCATCTTCCTTGGAAGACTGACACCCGAGCGGTTCGATCTATTTCTTTATCCCCAACAGGGACATAATTTTCTCTGTTGCAATCGACCCGTCGTATCGTGTCTATTCTTTTGAGTTCGCTCTCTCTATATCTGCATTTGCATTTGCATTTGTGCAGATCAGATTGTTAGGGTACAGAGGGATTTTTGTTTCTCTCTGAATTTTTCAATTTTTTTTTGAAAAATGTCGGAGGAAGAGAAATTATTGAAGGAGGCGAAAAAATTGCCTTGGGATGATCGGCTTTTCCACAAGAACTGGAAGGTGAGGAACGAGGCCAACATTGACTTGGCCGCTCTCTGCGACTCCATCGCCGATCCCAAGGACCCTCGCCTTCGTGAATTTGGTAAGAGATAAATTTTCATTGCTGGTCATGAACGCTCTGCATTTTGCATTTTGTTTTTACAGTTTTTTTGTGTTTGGTTGTTTTGGTCAGGTCCGCTTTTTAGAAAGACTCTGGTGGATTCTAATTCGCCGGTGCAAGAGAAGGCGCTCGATGCATTGGTTGCTTTTTTAAGAGCTGCGGATGCTGATGCCGGAAGGTTAATTAATTTTATTTTTCTTCTTATTTTAATTTGGTTTTTAACAAGCCTTTGTTTGGATTTGTTAGCTTAACGTTTATGTATTTGCAGATATGGTAAGGAAGTTTGTGATGCGATTGTGGCGAAATGCCTCACTGGTAGGCCGAAGACGGTGGAGAAGGCTCAAGCTGCATTTATGCTTTGGGTTGAATTGGAGGCTGTGGACGCTTTCTTAGTACGTTATGCAGCATAACTTATGCTTTTTGGTTGTTTGAATAAAAATAATATGCTCCATTAAGAGAACGAGCAATTGGCATAAAGATCTCTATTATGTGAAGTGTTGTAGTTACTAGTCTCACAATTTGGAGTGTTTTTTATGTTATGACAGTTCGCAAGTGAACTCTGATATAATGTAGTATTAGTAGTAGCAGCAGCAGTAAGATGTCAAGCGTTGGTGGTTGTTTCGTTGAATTTGATTAGTCCTTGCAGTTTTTTCTTAATTTTGATCATGTGGCTTGAAGGGCTTGTTAACTACAGACATATGGTCTAAGTTTCAATATCAAAATTTGGCAGCAGGCATTTTATGTGCAATAGAATGTGGGCATTGCCTTATTGTGGTTGGAAGTTCAGCTTATTCCTGGTCTGTGTGTAGGCATATATGTACTTTAGACGAGAGAAAGGAAGGGAGAAGGGGGTTGGGGGAGGCTTATTGGGTTGGAGTATGTAAATCAAGTCAGGCATCTATACACCAGAGTAGGTTGTTTATTTGGTGTCTAGAGCAATTGAAAACTGGCATGGAATAAGGTTGGGATTATTTGTGTGGAATGTAATTAATTAATTTAGTATGTTTACTGTGTTTGGTGTGCTGATGAAATCTTGGGATAGTCATATTTCCAATTGCTATTGTTGATCAATTTTCTTGGGGACCTTTACGATGGTTGTGGTTTGTTGTAGGATGCCATGGAGAAAGCAATAAAAAACAAAGTTTCCAAAGCTGTTGTGCCTGCAATTGATGTCATGTTTCAGGCCTTAAGGTTTTCCCACATATTTTTTTTTTTTTTGCTTTTGTGAAAACTATTTTTCAATTCTTTTACTTGATTCTCTAACTGGTATGCATTATTACTTGCTGTAATAGTGAATTTGGAGCAAAAGTTGTTCCTCCAAAAAGGATTTTGAAGATGCTTCCTGAACTATTTGACCATCAAGATCAACATGTTCGTGCATCTTCTAAAGGACTTACTCTTGAGCTTTGTCGTTGGATAGGAAAAGACCCTGTAAAATCAATATTGTTTGAGAAGATGAGGGATACAATGGTATGCTAAGTATTTTTATGTTGTGTGTACCGTTTTGTCAATTTTTCTTGGGAAAACGAATAATTACATGTCCACTTTTTTGGTTGAAGAAAAAAGAGTTGGAGGCTGAGCTCGCAAATGTTACAGGGACAGCCAGGCCATCTCGCAAAATCAGGTGAAAACTTTGTTGGTAATGTGTTTTAACTGAAGCCAGAACACATCTATTTTGTTGTATATCTTAAGCTAGATTATTTTAATTCTATTTATTAGATCCGAGCAAGACAAGGAGCCAGAAAGGGAAGCTGTTTCTGAAGTTGTTGGTCCTGGTCCTTCTGACGAATCTACAGCTGATGGTATGTGATTGACTCTTGGGACTTTTAGATGCTTTTCCTTTTGAAAATGATATTTTAGTACAGTATTTAGATATTGTTGTGTTGGATGGGAGAAAAGAATCTTATATGCCAGGCTTCTAGGCATCGCAGTGCGATTTTTGATTTTTTTGTTCTTTCACATTTTCTCATACTTATCTCAATATTTCATGATTGTCAGCTCCTCCGGAAATAGATGAATACGAGCTTGTTGATCCTGTTGATATATTGACTCCATTGGAGAAGTCTGGATTTTGGGACGGAGTGGTCAGTGTTATCTCCCTATCCTAACGTGTAGCTATTTGTGTTTCATAGTGAATGTGAATTTGATGCTACATTCATCAGAAAATGTGACATCAAATTGTGGTTTTTAACTTTTCAAGTTATGCATGTTGTCTTCCTATGCTGCTTATTGTTGTCAATTTTGTCACTGTGCTCTAGAAAGCTACGAAGTGGTCAGAGAGAAAGGAGGCTGTTGCAGAGCTAACCAAGCTTGCTTCCACTAAAAGAATTGCTCCTGGTGATTTTACAGAAATCTGTCGGACATTAAAGAAGGTATTTTTTGTACTTCAGTTGAAGCAACTATTTTTATCTTCCACCCACCTCAACATTGTACTTTTTGCATGATATTGCCTATGGAACTGTACAGATGATGTACTACAAAAGGGATTTTTCTCTCTTCAATCCATTTCTCTCAATGGACTATCATTTTTGTGCAGCTCATAGCAGACGTGAACATCGCTGTTGCAGTTGAAGCTATCCAAGCTATTGGAAATCTTGCCAAGGGTCTAAGAACTCATTTTTCTGGCAGTTCACGTTTTCTGTTACCAGGTTTACTTGTAAGTTTATTTGAATACTTTTGTTTTTTCCTCAGGAAAGGAAGGAGCATTACTATTATAATTTGTTCTGGGAATTGAAACTGACGATCCTTAAATCTCAGTGTTTCGACATTATAAATCAATGCTCTGATCAGATACTACTGTAAAAATCATAGTGTGATGTAAATATTAAGAACAAGGTTACTATTTGTCAGATTTAAAAAAAAAAAAAAAAAAAAAAAAATTTCCTAACTGTGTGAGAGATACATGGTAATTCAAATGTTGTATTTGAGATTTTGTTTTAGCCTTGATTATGTTTTTTTTAAAAGAAACTTAAAGATTAGTTGTGTCTTTGATTGTTTTCAATTTAAAATTTAAGCTTTGCATTTGACATCGTTGTTTATAGTTTGCACTCTTGATATTGCCATGCATGCTCTGATGTTTGTATGCTTCCAAGTTTTCATTCTTCATGTAGGCTACCTTTTCCTCTTTACTTCTCTTTGTCATGTATTATGAATGGTAGTGTGCAAACGATCTTTCTTCTTTATTGATTTATTTCCGAGGATAGCTTATTGAGTGTATTTTACAGTATATTATTAGAGTATCCATAATTCAATACTTGCCTTTTTTTGTTGTCTATTTGTAGGAAAAATTGAAAGAGAAAAAGCCAACTCTGTCTGAGGCACTTACCCAAACTCTTCAAGCAATGCATACAGCTGGATGCTTAAATCTTGTTGACATTGTTGAAGGCAGGTTTTATATTTTTTTCTCAGTAACTTATGTATCAATTATACACTTTAATTTTGTTTGTGTTGCTTGTTTCATTTATAGCTTCTTGGTATTGATTATTGTCTGAATTTACAGTATATGTGAGGGCAGACGTAACTCTTTTGGTAGGCTGTGATTGAGGTTAAAGTTTTATGAATTCTTTTTATTGCAGATATTAAGACGGCAGTGAAAAATAAAGTGCCTCTTGTGCGTTCATTGACTTTGAACTGGGTAACATTTTGTATTGAAACAAGCAACAAGGCTGTTGTTCTGAAGTTACACAAGGATTACGTTCCTATCTTTATGGAGGTCAGTGCATTCTCGCCAAAATGTCTGATGTTTTTCACCTCCTTTTTAGGCTTACAGTTTTGTCTTATTTTTTGGTTGAAAATTTATTTTGTAACCTTGTGTAATATGATTTTTATGTTCCTGATGCTGCCATATATGTGCTAAAAAAAAAAGGAAGGAAAAACTTTCAATTTTAGAGTGGGGGTTGAATTTTTCTTGTCTGCAGGATTTGGATTGTCCTGTTTACAGTTTTGCATGGTGTTGGAATTTGGATTAGTCAGTTTTAAATTTTTTAATAGATAATTGGGAATATCATAAAAACCAATCCCATGACCTATATTACTGATTAGAAAAATTAAGTATAGATGCAAACCTATTAGAATAACGACATTTTCTTTTAGCATGGATTTGAACTGCATGATGCTATTACTTTTTTTTTTCAATTATATAGTTGTATGTAATTGCTAAAAACAAACAATCTGAACGTTCCAGTGCCTCCAAGATGGAACCCCAGATGTGCGGGATGCAGCCTTTTCAGCTTTGGCAGCAATAGCGAAGGTAGTATGTTCAGTGCATTAACTGATTTATGTTTTGATTTTAAATACTGACATAGTTTTTTTCATCTCCACCATGTTCATTTCCTTTAGTTGGTTGGTATGAGGCCTTTGGAGAGGTCACTGGAGAAGCTTGATGATGTTAGAAGAAAGAAGCTCTCTGAAATGATTATGGGTTCTGAAGGTGGTACATCCACGAGTGCAAGCTCAGGTTTGTGTTCTGTTTTGGTACTTGTAGTCATTAAATCTCTTCTTTGCTTAATGCGATGTTTTCTCACTTTGCTTCTGTACTTCACGATATGCCAGCCACAGTCAAAAGCTCTGGGGTTACTGCACCTTCTCTGGAGGTGGGTTTCTTGTCTTTCAGTTTAGGGATGAAGCTTCTGTTGCCTATGCTTATAGAATGTGGTTACACTACAGTGTGGTTGTTGTGATGCCTTTTATTTTACCTTTGGTATTATATAATTGGACATATCCTGTTACATCTTTTCAATTGTTAGAAAACTGTTTTGGATGCCAGACTTATAATGGCTTATATGTTGATCAAATTATATGCAGACTTCGGACAGTTCATTTGTTCGAAGGTCAGCTGCGAGTATGCTTAGTGGGAAGAGGCCAGTTCAGGCAGCTGTGAGTTCATTTTAGCTATTTTTAATTTTTGGTTACCTGTTTTGAAACTATCGTTGGATTATTATATCCTCAATATGTTTCCAGACTGATGCATTTTTTTTAATTAGCCTGGCAAACAAAAAGGGGGATCTGTTAAATCAGGTGGCAGTAAGAAAGTAGATACAACTGTACAGCCAAAAGCTTCCAAGTTAGTTGAAACCCCTGAAGATGTTGAGGTAATGTACTTTTTGGCTGTGAGATTGCCCTCATTCATTTCCTAGTAACATTTTAAAAAGATGTTTTCTGTACTGCACCTTTTGGTTTGTGAAATGTTGCAGCCAGCAGAAATGAGTCTTGAAGAAATTGAAAGCAGATTAGGGGATCTTATACAAGCAGATACCATCTCTCAATTAAAGAGCTCTGCATGGAAAGAACGGCTTGAAGGTTGGTGATGATACTGATTCATCAATGAATACGATTATGACATGAAAAGCATTTGCTTCGTGTTTCTAAAATTATTTATCTATTGTTATCTTTTGCACTAAAAGATTAATTTAAAGGCAAAGCATTCATTGTTTATTTGACATTTTCATCGCCTCATGGATGCTTTTGGCGATATGTGCATGTGTATTTGTTTAGTATGTAATTACTCCTAGTTATATGTTACGTAATATTGAGAGTTGGAATTCCACTTCGGGGAATTAAAGCCTTTCCTATTAGTTTAATGATCTTAGGCTTCTTTTCCCATTGCCAACTGGTGGTTTTGGGTTGCATGCTCACATTCTAATATGGTATAAGAGCAGGCCATTCACATTTTTGGCCCCATAGCCACACACATGTGCTCCACTTCACCCAATATGTGTTTGGATTGGGTGACGCCACATGTGATTGGGCGTGTTGATAGTGTGAATACCACATAGGGGACTTAAAGCTTGGTTAATAGTTTAAATGATCTTGGGTCTCTTCACCTTTTGCCAATTGGTTTTGGGTTGGATGCTCACATTTAATAACTAATGGCTTGAACTGTCATTATTTCATCTGATGGTAGCCTAATGTCATGAATTTACGTCATGATCTAGGTGCTGAAGCTATGCCTTTTTACCTTCTTTGCCTTCTGAAGTAATGTTATGCTGATGAGTTGTATTGCAAGTAGGAAAGGTACCCAGCCCAGTACCAATTGTTCAATTTATGTTTAGGTTTTTCTACTTTGATACTAGAAAACATTTCTTCTTGAGCAGGAATAAGGGATATGATACTTTTAAAATCACAAGTTTCATGTTAATTTATTTCATTGTATTATTTATGTAATATTTTCTTCAGTGCTAAACTACTTTTGATTCTGTTTTGTTGGTGATTTGATGTGTTTTGTGTTGTTTTGTGTCTTTTATGGTCCATTCACATGGTTGATGGTCCCATCGTTTCCATGCAATATTCTGGTTGACTTTTAACTATGATTTGATTTTGGGGCAGCCATATCCTCATTTAAACAACAAGTGGAAGGTCTACAAGACATTGACCAGTCAGTTGAGTTATTGGTTCGTTTACTTTGTGCTGTCCCTGGTTGGAGTGAAAAAAATGTTCAGGTATTTTGTGGTTTTGAATTTGTCGTTTGGCAGATTTAACCTTGTCTTTTGTTGTTTGCTTTCTTCTATAACTGTTGTGATGAAAATATTTTAAGGGCATGTATTTTGATTAATACAGGTTCAGCAACAGGTTATTGAAGTTATCTCTTATATAGCCTCCACTGCAAAAAAGTTTCCTAAGAAATGTGTAGTACTTTGTCTTCTGGGTGAGTGTTCTGTAATTTAGATTAGACATTAGGGTATGAAGCATGCTTTATGTGTCTCCTTGGTTGTTGCTGTGGATGGACAGAGAGTTGTGAACTGGAGCATTTAATGTTATGCACTTTGACAGGTATAAGTGAACGAGTTGCAGATATAAAGACCCGGACACATGCCATGAAGTGCCTCACTGCTTTCTCTGAAGCCATAGGCCCAGGATTTGTTTTTGAAAGAGTAAGTTCTGTTGTGATTCTTCCAAGTAGGCGAAGTTGTGTTATAGTTTTATTCTGGATGTCTTTTTCTTTTTCCTGATGCACAGATGCCTAAACTTATATTTATGAGCATGTGATTTATTTTGCTCGGTCTCTAATGATTGTTTAGTATTTCTGTTTGTAGTTATACAAAATTATGAAAGAGCACAAGAACCCTAAGGTTCTGAGCGAGGGAATATTGTGGATGGTTTCCGCTGTTGATGATTTTGGTGTCTCACATTTGAAACTTAAGGTTTTTACATTTCTTTCTGATTCTGCTGATTTTATTTTCCATTATCAATTTCAACAATTTATTATTACTTAGTTTGTTAGATAAAGAGGATATTATGTTTTACAGGATTTGATTGATTTTTGTAAAGAAACTGGACTGCAGTCCAGTGCTGCTGCTACTAGGAATTCTACTATTAAGCTTTTGGGGGCTATACATAAATTCGTTGGTCCAGGTGACTATTCATTTTAGTTTGGATGCTCCATATACGTCAGTTTCATTTTGGTGCTTCTAAGATTTATATCCCTTGCAGATATTAAAGGGTTTCTTAATGATGTTAAACCTGCACTACTTAGTGCACTGGAAGCCGAGTATGAAAAAAATCCTTTTGAGGTATTCCAAATTGATAGTCCAAAATTGCATACATCAGTTTTTCTTGTTATGGATAACCCACGTTCTTTATTATTTTCCAGGGTGCTTCCGTGGTTCTGAAGAGAAATGTTCGGGCAACAGAATCTACTTCATCTGTCTCTGCTGGTGGGTTAGATAGCCTTCCACGTGAAGATATTAGTGGAAAGATCACGCCTACTCTGCTGAAGAGCTTGGAGAGTCCTGATTGGAAGGTCTGTTATATGCGTGTGACAGTTGCTTCGAGAAACTTGTCATTCATTTGATGTCATATTGAATGTGTTTATTTTTGCTTTTTCCAGGTTCGCTTGGAGTCAATTGAAGCTGTAAATAAAATTTTGGAAGAGGCTAATAAGCGCATCCAGCCAACTGGAACTGGTACAAAACATCTATATTATGTTACCTGCTTCTACATAATCTCTCCATTCAATTTCTTGATGACTATATATTTTTTTATACTTCCAGTGGAGTTGTTTGGTGCCTTAAGGGCCCGCTTGTATGATAGCAATAAGAACTTGGTCGCTGCGACTCTAACGGCTGTTGGTAATGTTGCATCTGCAATGGGAGCACCAGTTGAAAAGTTCAGCAAGGTTTGTTTATTATTAAATTGGGAACTACTTACGTTACTTAGCTGTTATTTTGTCTTTAAGACAGTTGGACTTTAGCATGAACTGTTACTTGCAGGGCATTCTGTCAGATGTTTTGAAATGTTTAGGAGACAATAAGAAACATATGAGAGAATGCACTTTAACAACATTAGACTCATGGCTCTCTGCTGTTCATCTTGATAAAATGGTTAGTGTTTTTTTATTTCTACTCAGGTTTTGGAATTTTAGTTGCATGTCAGGCATTGTAACAGTTGTTGTTGCAGGTTCCTTATATTACAGCAGCAATATCAGAAACCAAGCTTGGTGCAGAAGGGCGCAAAGATCTTTTTGAGTGGTTGACAAGACAGCTTTCTGGGTTAAGTGATTGTTCTGATGCTGTTCATCTTCTAAAACCAGCTTCTTCTGCTCTGATGGTAAATGTTAATGGATATTTATTTATTTATCATGAGAAAATCTACGCTTAAAGTCTCAGCTTCCTCTGCTATGACAGATATCACTCACTTATGAAATTACTTGAATGTCTGGAATCTCTTATAGGATAAATCCTCAGACGTCCGTAAAGCAGCCGAGACATGCATTTCTGAAATTTTGAGAGTTAGTGGACGTGAATCAGTAAGTGTACTATAAAACACTGGTGTTTTTTTTTTCTTTTTGTGTATCAATTGATTATCTTCTCGTTTTATTTGTTTATGCTACTGGTTCAGGTTGAGAAGAGTTTGAGAGATATTCAGGGGCCAGCTTTAGCTCTTGTTGAGCGATTGAAGCCTGGGTCTTTTCAAGGTGCGTTTGCTGATTTCTTTGCTCTGATGTTTTTGCTTGTGTTGTTTTAAAGTAATTTGAATTGTTTCCTCTTAGAATCTTTTGAGTCAAGAGCAATATCGATGGGCCCAACTTCCAAAAGCATTTCAAAGGCTGGAAAATCTGCTTCCAATGGAGTTTTGAAGCATGGAAGCAAAGCTACTTCAGTATGTTCCTCTGACGTACTTGACGGCATTTAGTTTTTCATTTCTTATGTATTGGTATCAGCATAATAATTGATTGTTCTATGAATTGCAAAGAGGACCATTGCAACAAAAGGATCAAGGCTGGATTCAATAATGTCCCAAGATATAGCTGTCCAGTCACAGGCCTTGATAAGTGTTAAAGATTCAATTAAGGTATGTATAGCAATAGCATGGATTTTTAACTTGCATACTAGTTTTGGGTTTAGTGATGAATAGTCATTTGAACTGCAGGAGGATAGAGAGAAATTGGTGGTTAGGAAGTTTAAGTTTGAAGAGCCACGGCCAGAACAGATTCAAGATCTTGAGGTTTGTACCTGTCCAGGTTTCACATAATAATTTCTTGTTTTTGTTGCTGTCATTGATGTTATGCTTATATGTGAACTTTTGCTTGCATTTTAAGCAGAATGATATGACAAAGTATCTTAGAGAGGATTTGCATAGGCGACTTCTTAGTCCAGATTTTAAGAAGCAAGTTGAAGGGCTTGAGATGCTGCAGAAGGTGTTTTTCTGTCATTCCTAATATCTTGATTTGTTTTGGATATGTCTGCATAGTTTTACCAATATTTTATCGTATGCATTCCAGGCACTTCCAACCATTAAAAAAGAGATTATTGAAATTTTGGATATACTGCTAAGGTGGTTTGCTTTACAATTTTGTAAATCGAACACAACATGTCTGTTAAAGGTATGGTATATGTTTCTTTTATCCATTCTTCTCTCCTTGGTTTTTAAGTCTGATGGTCTTTAAGTTTGTTGCTTTCTAACCACCTCTCTTGTGATTCTTAGGTGCTGGAATTTCTACCTGACCTTTTTGATAGCTTTAGAGATGAGGCATACACGTTGACTGAGTCAGAAGCAGCCATATTCTTTCCATGCTTGATAGAGAAGGTTTTTTATTTTGTTAAAAGTTGATAGTATGACTTCTGAATATTTCTGAATTTAATAGAAAGCTCGGGCCTCTGTTGCATTATTCGATCTCACTTATGGTCTGCTGAATCTTGTGTTGCAGCTCGGGCATAACATAGAGAAAGTACGAGAAAAAATGCGGGAGTTGACCAAACAAATTGTTCAGGCATATACTGCAGCAAAAAGTTTCCCTTATATTTTGGAGGGCATGCATTCTAAGAACAACCGAACTCGAATTGAGTGTGCTGATCTTGTTGGATATTTGATTGATCATCATGTAGCTGAGGTAAGCGTGTGTGTGTTTGTCTGTTAAAATATGATCTTATATGATACGTTTTTATCTGGTTGTGGTATAGAATGCTTACATCTACTTTTTCTGACAGATTAGTGGACAACTAAAGTCTTTGCAAACTGTTGCCAACTTGACCGCAGAAAGAGACGGTGAAATTAGGAAAGCTGCTTTAAATACTCTGGCTACCGGTTATAAGATTCTTGGTATGTTGTGATGCCACGTAATCAGTGTAAAGTTTTCAGCCATAACTTAAAAATAATTGATAATGTGTGCCACAGGTTTTTACTGATGTAATATGCTCTCTTAGCAAGCAATTTCTTTTTTCATCTTAGGTGAGGACATATGGAGATATGTCCGGAAGTTAACAGATGCTCAGAAAAGTATGTTAGATGATCGGTTTAAGTGGAAGGTCCGTATATATTTATGCTTTCTATTAAGTTTAAACATATGATGTGATTTGTTTCTGTTTCCATTAATTAGTATTGTTTTATTTTAGGTTCGAGAAATGGAGAAAAGGAACGAAGGAAAGCCTGGCGAAGCTAGGGCTTCTCTGAGGCGTTCTGTCAGGGAAATTGGGTACATGATTTTATTGCTTTTGCAGCCTAATGTTGGTGCTATTTTACTGTTGTCCAAGTCCACTGGCTAGGTTCAATAGTTTATAATCCCAGTAGTGTACAGTTTACATGTTGATAGAAGATAAGGAAGTTAACAATTCAGTTAGAAAGAAGGAACTTCATAGTGCAGGCAGTCTTTTTTTTTTTTCTCAAGTGGTTACTAGTTTGCACGACCTACAACTGCCATAAATTAATTCTTTAATTTTGGGGTTACAATTATGTCATTAGTTTATTGCTTAACTAAAGTTGCTTATCTTATCTTTATTTGTCATTAGGTCTGATGTAGCAGAGCAAAGTGGGGAGGTTACACGGTCTGTTTCTGGTCCAGCACTTTCTAGGTATTTCAAAATTTAATTTAATTTATTTAAATTTTTTAATTCCTTTAATTTCTATGAAGAAAGGTCATGCTTCAATTTCTTTCCCAGTGTAGTTATTTTCTAATTGTTGTGGTATATGATGTTGATATCATCCTTCTAGGAGAAACTTTGGCCATTCTGAGCCTCACATGGAGAGCCAACTGATGCCCCATGGACTTTCTGGTGCCAATGGCCCAACAGACTGGAATGAAGCTTTGGATATCATTTCTTTTGGTTCTCCTGAGCAGGTGTGGAACTTAGCTTGTTTAGGTGTTATTTTTTGGATGTGGTAACAATCTATTTCTTATAATCAAAGGGACGTATGCTGTCGTCAAGGTGGTTCTATCTTAATTTGGTTGCTTGTGGGCACTTTCTGTTTGTGGGTTGTTGGGTGTTTTCATCTTTCCTTTATTTTGTAATTACTTTCAATTGAAGAACATGCTCTAAGCAAATATGCCTGTGTTCCAGTCGGTTCAAGGAATGAAAGTTGTGTGTCATGAGTTGGCACAGTCGATCAATGATCCAGAAGGCGGTGCTATGGATGAGTTAGTGAGGGATGCCGATAGACTTGTTTCTCGCTTAGCGGATAAGGCAAGTACAGTAACAGTTCAGTTGATAACAGACACTTCTACTCATGCCTTCGTCCCCTTTTTTTCGAACTCTGGTTTTTTTGAAAGCTATAACCCTTTCCCCTTCCTTTTATTCTTCAAATAGGTAGCCAAGACTTTTGAATTCAGTTTGACAGGAGCTTCATCTAGGTCTTGTAAATATGTCCTGAACACTCTTATGCAGGTAAATTTACTATCTAATGATTGTGTGGCAGTCATGATCTTCATTTACCAATGTAAAACATTATTAGTCCTTTTGAACATTTTGTCCTTAGCATGCTGATTTTATCGAATTTTCTGCAGACATTTCAAAATAAAAGACTTGCTTATGCTGTGAAGGAAACTACTCTTGACAGTCTAATCACTGAGCTCCTGCTGTGGCTTTTGGATGAGAGGGTTCCCCATATGGATGATGGCAGCCAACTTCTGAAAGCGTTGAATGTCTTGATGCTAAAGATTCTGGTTAAGATTTACTGGTTTTCTGCGTTGGTTGTCCCATAGGAGTTTTTGGTCTATTACATCAGTTATAACTATGGTTTCTACATGCAGGATAACGCAGATCGAACTTCATCCTTTGTTGTTCTCATCAATCTCTTACGTCCTTTAGATCCCTCAAGATGGCCATCACCCGCTTCAAATGAAACATTTGCTTCCAGAAACCAGAAGTTCTCTGATCTGGTTGTCAAATGTTTAATCAAACTTACAAAGGTATTGTTTAATACTTGGCCTTCTATTCAGCTTCTCTTTTCATTAGTAGTGTGTCTGTCAAAATGTATCCCATATGCACATGCATGCATCAACTCTAATTTTCTTGGTTGCCATATTATCCTGTTGCCGTTTGATATATGATATGTGCTAATAAATATATAGTCTTTTTATGAATTAGATAATCTTTGGGTCTTTCTGAAGTTTTACTTTCTCTGCTGCAGGTTCTTCAAAGCACAATATATGAGGTCGATCTGGACCGCATCCTTCAAAGCATATATTTGTACCTACAGGACTTGGGGATGGAAGAAATTAGGAGAAGGTATTCTTCAAAATGATTCCTAACCCCCTCCCTCCTAGTTCCTTTTCATGCACTAATCTTCTCTCCTGTATTGTGAAAAATAAAAATAAAAATCATAATAGAGCCGGTACTGATGACAAACCATTGCGCATGGTCAAAACTGTTCTACATGAGCTTGTGAAGCTTCGTGGAGCTGCAATTAAAAGTCACCTTTCTATGGTTCCTATAGACATGAAACCACAGCCAATAATTCTCGACTACATTGATTTGAATCTTGAGGTAATAATTGAATTAAATACTCCCACTTTTATTTATACAAAGACACTGGATTTATTTATTTTATTTTATTTGCCTTTTGTACAACATGGCAGACTTTAGCTGCAGCAAGGATGTTGACATCAACTGGGTCTGGGGGCCAAACTCATTGGGGTGATTCAGCTGCCAACAATCCCTCATCTGCGACACATTCTGCTGATGCACAGTTAAAGGTCGAACTGCAACAGTTTCAATATTTATGAATCTCTTTAAAAAGGTTATATTTTTTCTTTTGTTCAAAATTTGTTTGGTTCTGTTCCACTTTCAGCAAGAACTTGCTGCCATATTCAAGAAGATTGGCGACAAGCAGACTTGCACCATTGGTCTGTATGAGTTATATCGCATAACCCAGCTCTACCCCAAAGTAAGTAATTGATGTTTCAATAGCATTTTAAGAGATATTGACTTGATCTAAGTTTTTGCCTCCTGTTTTGCATGTCATTGGCTTTTTTGCATGGATCTTTCTTCTGTTTATGAATTTTGTTATATATGTATTTCAGGTTGATATATTTTCTCAGCTCCAAAATGCTAGTGAGGCTTTCCGGACGTATATTAGAGATGGTTTGATGCAGGTCAGTATCATCATTACTTCCCGTAAAATGTTCCGTCCGGCCCACACTTGATGTTGATGATTCCTGAAAGAGGAACTTAGGTTTCCTTTCCATGAAAATAAATTACATTTTATTACAGATGGAGAAGAATGCTGCAGCTGGAAGGACGCCTTCAAGCTTGCCAATGCCAACTCCTCCCCCAGCCTCTCTGAGTGTTTCTTCCCCTGAATTTGCACCCCTGTCACCCGTACACACAAATTCCTTAGTTGATTCAAAATCATTAAATGTGAAATCTGAACCAACTAGCTTTAATCTACCACCATCATATACTGAAGAGAACAGGCTGAATAATGCCACTAGAGGTCTCGCTGAAAACTCAATGGTCGACCAAAGGAATGAGAGATATATTAGTGGAGGTAATTAATTGTACTAATGTTTTTTCCTTTACCCCCCCAGCTTCTCTGAGTGTTTCCCTGAATTTGCACCCCCACATCCATGATTCTTGTTTTTTGTATTGACCTGTCATCTTGGGAACTGCAGTCACGAGTGGAACCTTAGATGCGATTAGAGAAAGGATGAAGAGCATGCAATTAGCAGCATCTGCTGGGAACCTGGATCAAGAAACAAGACCGTTAATGTATGTGAGTGACAACGTAAACCAGGTTGTCTCTGGTCAGATTCCTCGTGCGTCAGAGAATCCCCTCCAGAGTGGGGTTCTCCCTATGGATGAGAGGGCATTATCTGGGCTTCAAGCCCGGATGGAGAGACTAAAAAGTGGGACCATCGAGCCCCTTTGAAAAGAAGACGATTCCCGAGCATTTGCTTGTCACGACCCTATCACACCTCTATTCTTGAAAATGGCAATGATGCAGTGCTGTGCAAGTTGAGTTGCGGCTTCAGTACTGGTTTCTCATTGCAACTTAAGATGTTGTGGCAGAGTTTTGGGGAAGTAGGCCAACATGTGCTATTGGCTTATCGTATACTGAGATTGCGTGTCTAATTTGGCATTTGTAAATTGTAGAGGAAGCTTTTACTTGGGAAATATGAGTCGTTGCTTTCATTTAATACCAGCCCAGCATAGACCACATTTCTTAGATCCTGAAATTTTTGGCACAGTTGTTTTGGGATGTAGCACTGTCGTGCTATCGGCGTAATTTTTTAATTTTTACTACAATTGGTTTGTCTAGCAATTTGGCTCTGTATATTGTTTTATAAGCTTAGGCCTTGACAATTATGACACCTTGCTTTTATTTAATACAAGTGCATACAACTTTTCCTGGTCGATTCATTTTTGGACATTATTTTTTTCCATTCAGACCGACTCCAACTTCGCTTTTATTTTTTAAATAATGGGTTTTTATATCTGTCATAAGCCGTTAGAAATTTTCTAACATTTTGCCCTGTTTGGTGGGCTGGACTAGACCAGACTTTTTAATTAAAATGGACTAAAATCCTATCTGTCGTTAGATGGGCCTAATGCACTCTTGGACTGGTTGGGCTTGATATTTCGCTTGGGATACTAATCCAGCCAATGGGGGTATTTATAAACCCAAGAGAAACCATGGGTTTCGAAGCCTCCTCTGTGACTTCATCACTGCCATTTTGAACGTAGATTTCTTTCCTCTAAATATTTTTTCTTCCATGGAGGTGTGATTCTCTCTTCTATCATCTCCTCTCTCTCCTCTCCTCTCAACTCTCATCTATGATATCAGACTTCTCTCTTAATTTTATTAATTTAATTGTTAAATATTGAGATGAACGCCATCTCTCTTTTCAGGATTAGAGCTCCAGTGCTATGGTTTTTTTTGGGAGGGCTTTGATTGTTTGTTGATGGTTCATTATGCTAATATTCTGCATTATCATTTTAGATTTTGATTTGGGGTCATTTATATGTGTGGAATGATATGTTAGTTGCTCGCTGATTTTTCACATGTCATGATGTGCTGCTTTTTTCACTATTTTTTTTAAAGGGTCCTGTTCCTGCTGCTTGAACCCTTTGCAAGATTATTACTTTTCATTTTTCTTACCTGTAACAGTTAATGAATAAATATTTTTACATCGTCTGGAAATGGGTATATCATTGCTCCCATTAAGCTTTCATAAGAGCATCTAGATTGTTCTGTCATCTAATTGTTCTATCAAAAGTTGGAAGTCTTTTTTTAAAAAGATCAGATTATCATCTGAGTTCATTTAATACACTCTCTTCCTTTTCATTAGAAAACTCGAGAACTTGCCGTTTTCGTTTTCATATAAACACAAAATACATCACCTGCTGCCTGCTACATTTTTTATCTTCCCTTTTTACCTGATATGGCGCTGTGATTATATTTTATTGTGTCTGTTTTAAGTGGTTTTTTTGTATGTTGGTGATTTCAGTTTTGAGAAGTCCCCACAGCATGATGCAATGTGGCCAAGTTTGAAGCTGAACTTGCTCAGCATGATGCATCTATTGTAAATTGGTAACTGGGAGGAACTCAGTTTTATTAACTTACTCATCCAATTTATAGGCTAACAATGCTCCTTTACAGATCAGGTGACGTTGCAGATGTTGGTATTATTAGAGCTGGAGAATTCAAAAAAGTTAAAGCAGTTTTGAACCCACGAGTGCATTTGGTAAGTTGTAAATTTTTGGTTCTTCTTACAACGCCATAAAGTTAATTTTTGGGTAAGACTAATAGATATGTATGGCAAGCCAATGAAGAGGAAGCATTGTTAAATATCCTTGATGAATTAGTTGCGAGTGGTCAACTTTGTGACGCCGGCACTTTCAAAGGGGGGGCGATGAAGTTGGTAGAAACTAAACTCAGATTATTGATCCCACATACACTTATTAGAGTTGAACCCCATTTGGATTCTAAATTGAAGAGATTGAAGAAAGATTATAGTATTGTTGTTGACATGTTAAACCAAAGTGGTTTTGCTTGGAATGATGAGAAGAAATGTGTAGAGGTTGATAGCGACGAAATTCTTGTAACGCCAAAAGAAATCCAATAAGATATAGCAATTGCCAAAAGAAAATCTAATGAAAAATAAATGACATTCTGCCGAAATATGTCCTAAACGTTATGAAAGACCGGTATACAACTTTTTTAAATTTTGAAATACATAAAAAGAATGAAATCATTCCTAAATTTCGGTTGAACTACTTACTTTTATTTTTCCTAATATTCGAGAGGAGAAAATTTAACCTAAAATCTCAAGTCCAATAATGAAAACTTTTAATTACTTGAGCTACTAGTCATTTCACTACTACAAAAATTGAAATAGACGACGGGAAATCACCGTCGTGTAAAGGTTTTCGAAATCATTGCCGTCTATTTGAGTTTCATACTACGACGGCTTTTCACCGTCGTTGTTCATCAGATAGCGGTTTTAAAGAAAATCGTCGTTGTTTAGAGGTAAAGATCGTTAATTATAGGAGGAAAGACGCTTTTTTAATAAAACTGTGTATTGTATGTAAAGATGGCGATTTTTTATGAAAATCCGTCGTGGATTGTTTATAAAGACGTCATCTTTACATACAATAGACGACGGTTTTTTTTATAAAAGCGTCATCTTTACATACAATAGACGACGGTTTTTATAAAAAAGCGTCATCTTTATGTACAATAGACGCGCGGTTTTTTTATAAAAAGCGTTATCTTTACATACAATAGACGGCGGTTTTATAAAAAGCGTCATCTTTACGTACAATAGACGACGGTTTTTATAAAAAGCGTCATCTTTACGTACAATAGACGACGGTTTTTATATAAAAAGCGTCATCTTTACGTATAATAGACGACGGTTTTTTATAAAAAGCGTCATCTTTACGTATAATAGACGACGGTTTTATAAAAAGCGTCATCTTTACATACAATAGACGACGGTTTTTATAAAAAGCGTCATCTTTACGTACAATAATGCTTTTTGATTTCCTATGATGCTATACAACGATTTTAACTAGAAAACCAACCATAATGCTTTATCAAAAATAGTTTCTTTCATAAAACTTGAAGATTCAATAGTTATTACATAGTTAACCAATCTTTATTCTACAACAAACATAATTCCTAACAAGACCTACGTACTCCTAATCCAAGCATTCCTCATCCAAACATACAAATGATGCACAACTGAAGTCTCCTCCATCATCCCTGTAAATAAATCAAAATGACAAAGAGAGAAAAAAAAAAATCTATGATTATAAACATAAAAAATTAGGTGGAAGAGAAATTTTACCATTGGTCCATATTTCCATAGAAAACTTGTAAAATGAGCATAAAAAAGACCATCGAGAACCTGCAAATTTTCAACAACAAAAAAACATACGAACTCACATAGAAAACCTGCAAAAGAAAAAGTTATAAATCTGCAAGCTTCCTCCTCATCTCCTGATAACCAAATCAGAAAATCTAAAAAGAAACCAGAAATAAAAAAATATGTAAACAAATCAGACAAATCAAGAGAGACAAAATCTGAAATTAGGGATACAAAGAACATACCAAAAACGCAAAGAGACTAATCCAGAATTCACTAGCAAGATATAGAAGGGTATTAAGAGATTAGGTGACTTTCAAATCGAACCTTTCAACAAGCTTTGATTCTCAAATACAGAACATCCCTCTACATCTTATGGATTTGCTAAGACTTCAATCTCTCAACTCCTTCATTGATATCGATCTTTTGATGATTTTGTAGAGAGTTTCATGAGGGTGTTTTAGAGAGTGTAGGAGGGTTTCAAGGAGGGAGAGATAAGGTTTTCAGAGACGGGGGAAAATCTGAAAATTTGACAAGCGCGAATGCATTTAAGTAGATTTTTTCTAGCGTGTTTTAAAAGACAACGATTGTTAATGAGAGATAAGATTTTCAAAGATGGGTGAAAATTTGAAAATTTATCGAGCGCGAATTCACTTAAGCGGCCATTTTTTAGCGTGTTTTAAAAGACGACACTTTTTTAAAAAAAATTTGTCATCTTTACATATAATATATGACGGTTTTTTAAAAAGCGTCATTTTTACATATAATAGACGATTTTTATAAAAAGCGTCATCTTTACATACAATAGACGACGGTTTTTATAAAAGCATTATCTTTACATACAATAGACGATTTTTATAAAAGCGTCATCTTTACGTATAATAGACGCGACAATGACTGAATTTGATCTTCAATTTAAAATATTTACACTAGTGGATACCACAAAATCTTATGTTATATTTAACGTATAAATAAACTCTTAATTGTTAGTTATTATATAAACTAGGTTCAACGATCCATCTTTACATATCAACCAAAAATCGAAAAAAATAAACATTCAGAGATAAAATAACGGTACAAAAAATTTCGATGGTTATAAATGAAAAATCATGATTTAACATTTGAACTACACTCCTTGACCCTAATATGAATACAATGATTGAATTTGATCTTCAATTTAAAATATTTACACTAGTGGATACCACAAAATCTTATGTTATATTTAATGAAAGTATAAATAAACTCTTAATTGTTAGTGAATATTATTATTTTTATGGCATATGCATTTTAAGAAACTAGTTTCAATGATCCAACCGTCAAACTTGTTTGTTTATACTTCGAGATCATCTACACCAAAAATCGAAAAAAATAAACATTCAGAGATAAAATAACGAGACAAAAATTTCGATGGTTATAAATGAAAAATCATGATTTAACTGGTTATTTTAACTCCGATTTTGATGATTTTTTACCGCTACACTCCTTGACCCAATATGAATACAATGATTGAATTTGATCTTCAATTTAAAATATTTACACTAGTGGATACCACAAAATCTTATGTCATATTTAATGAAAGTATAAATAAACTCTTCATTGTTAGTGAATATATTGTTTTGATGGCATACACATTCTAAGAAACTAGTTTCAATGATCCAACCATCAAACGTGTTTGTTTATACTTCGAGATCATATACGCCAAAAATCAGAAAAAATAAACATTCAGAGATCAAGTAACGGGACAAAAAATTTCGATGGTTATAAATGAAAAATCATGATTTAACGGTTATTTTAACTCCGATTTTGATGATTTTTTACCGCTACACTCCTTGACCCTATATGAATATAATGACTGAATTTGATCTTCAATTTAAAATATTTACACTAGTGGATACCACAAAATCTTATGTTATATTTAACGAAAGTATAAATAAACTCTTAATTGTTAGTGAATATATTGTTTTGATGGCATACGCATTCTAAGAAACTAGTTTCAACGATCCAACTGTCAAACTTGTTTGTTTATACTTCGAGATCATCTACACCAAAAATCAAAAAAAAACATTCAGAGATAAAGTAACGGGACAAAAAATTTCGACGGTTATAAATGAACAATCATGATTTAACGGTTATTATAACAAACCATCATCTTTACATATAATAGACGACCATTTTTTATAAAAAGCGTCATCTTTATATATAATAGACGACCCTTTTTTTTAAAAAAATCGTCATCTTTACATATAATAGACGACGGTTTTTATAAAAAGCGTCATCTTTACATATAATAGACGACGGTTTTTTCGGTTTTTATAAAAAGCGTCATTTTTACATATAATAGACGACGGTTTTATAAAATCGTCATCTTTACACATAATAGACGACGGTTTTTATAAAATCGTCATCTTTATATATAATAGACGACGGTTTTTAATAAAAATGTCGTCTTTACATATAATAGACAACGGTTTTATAAAATCGTCATCTTTACATATAATAGACGACGGTTTTTATAAAAATAATCATCTTTACATATAATAGATGACTTTTTATTTATTTATAAAAAGCTTCATCTTTACATATAGTATGACGTATGATAACAAAATCAAAGAAATAAATTGATAAAAAAAATTCGTATTAAGATGACGGTTTAAATATAAGGTATGACGTATAAAGGGAATAAATACGACGTTAAATTTTATAATACGTCGTTAAATGAAAAACAAACGTGGTGAGATTTAAAGATACCGTCGTAGAACTATACAAGAAAGACGTCAATATATTTTTATTTTCCGTCGTTGTACATTAATTTAATACGGCGATATTTTGTATTTTACCGCCGTGGATTTATTTGTAATTATATGGCGCCTTATACGAAAACTTGGTCGTGTTATTTTCTACGTAAAAACGGCGGCTTTTTTTGAAATCGTCGTCTTTACTTTCTACGTCGGTCGATTCATAACTTCTGCCATTCTTTATTTGCTTTGATTTTACACTGCGAAAATCCTATTTCAAATAGACGTCGGTTTTTTAATTAGGTACGTCGTTGTTTATGAACAACCAATTTGAATCTCCATTTTTTAGGTGTCTAAGGTGTTATTACACGGCGGTTTTATAGAACCGTCATCTTTTAAAAAACGAACGACGGTTTTCACTTAGACCGCCGTTTTTTACTGGTCGTCTTTGTCACTTTTTGTAGTAGTGTTTGCTCCACTAAACTCCTTGTTGACGTCTTGTTTAAGTCAGTCAACTCAAAGTCAACGAATCTTAATTATGCGCCTAATCAACCCTTATTGGGGGATGATGTACCATCAGTGAATTAATTGTGGGAAGAAAAAGGCAACATTGACGGTCCCCTTCGTTTTGTCAATTTTCATATTTTTTTCTCTCTTGTCGTGCTTACTTTGGTAAACTAGCTTGGAGTTTCCAAGCAACATCCCATCAAGCTCCAAGCAATAACACAGCAAAGAGGTCAAGTCACCACCATCAATGACGACTTTGACTATCATTGTGGGGTTGTACATAGAAAATAGGGGATGCTCTAATACCTCAGATACCATGCTAAGATTTCAGAGGGATAGACCCTTGATCCACTATTAGCAACATCGATATTATTCTCAATTTAACTACATATTTAGCAGGTGTGGAGTTTTATACAATAGGCCTTGATGTTTTTTCTAATTTAGTTTATGTTTTGGTTGGATTAACAAATGTTAGTTTATTTATTTATTATTATTGTAGAACAGTGATGCGATTGGGTGGAGAGATAAATCTTTTACAAAGTTTGATAGGCTTTGAAAAGTATTTGGCCAGGATCGTGCAACCGGAAATTCTGCTTTAGCTCATGCTGAGATGGTTCTAAATGATGATGATGAAGCATCTGAGAGTAACATTCTTGATGTATAGTTGGATGGGAGCTATCATACTGATCAAACTCAAACTCAAGCTCAATCCTAATCATCATCATCAAGAAACAAAAGGGTAAGACAAGGAAATAAAATGGTTTTGGTTTGGGAAGAATTGCCAATGCATTTGAGAATATGATGGAAAACTTTGACACCAAAGTGCAAAGGTTGGTTGAGAGCTTAAAGGAGCATAATGCAGATGATGATCATAAATTTGTTGGAGATGAGTTAAAAAAGACGAAATTTTCTATTTCAGATAGAATCTCTTTACTTACTTTATTTACTAATTCGGCAAAAGTGAATGTGTTCAAGACATTAGATGAGCGTGATGATAGGTACGAGTATGTGACGACACTGCTTAGAGATCATAGATCTCGTGGTTGAAACGTAGTTTTGAGTTTTTACATTGTTATATTTTGGACTACTTGTATTTTGATGGGCAAAAGCCAAATTGGTATTTTAATTGCTTTGTTAAATTTGGATATGTTTTGACCTATTTTAGAAGTAGTATGTGATGGGGCTTTCTCAATTTTAATTATGTGCATTTTTTTAATTAATTATTTTTTATATTAAATAATTTAATAAGCACTAAATTTTTATTTATTTATTTATTTTTTTTAGGTCCAGTCCAGTCTAGTCAGTCTTACCAAGCGATTGCACTGAACTTAAGTCCAGTCCAGTCCAAAGTTAAGTAAAGCACCAAACAGATACTCAAAGTCTGGTTTAGTCCTAGTCAACCCAGTCCAACACTCCAAGTCCAACCAGTCTTGTCCAATTCGGCCCACCAAACAGGGCCTTTAGGTTTGGTGGGATGGACTGGACTGGATATATCAATTAAAATGGACATAGGTCCAGCCTCATTCATAGCTTTCTCCACCTTCTTTGCCTTCACGGATATCTACTCATCAAATTGGAATATGGGCAATTGGGTAATTATATATATATATATTCATAGGGTTTCTGGAGTATTAGGAGTTTGTTTCCGAGATAAGTATTTGTTAATCATTTGAATGTACTTAAAAGAATTTCCGTGGTTATTATTAATTTTGTGAATTTTTGGACAAATTTTATGGTATCTTCATGTGCTTTCTTATTTTTAATTTTGTGTACATGTTTTTTTTTAAATTTAATTATTTATGATATTAAATAATCTAATAAATATTAAAATTAATTTTAATTTGAAGTCCAATGTAGTCCACTTCATACTTGTACCAAACAACGGACATGACTTTAGTCTAGTGAAGTTTAGCCCAACTTAATGTAACAAATAACTTATTAAAGTCCAGTCCAATCCAAGCCAAACTAGTCCAAAACTCTAAACCCAATCCTAACCAGTCCACCTCATACTTGTACCAAACAACGAACGGACTAGACTTTAGTCTAGTGTAGAACTACTGGTTTGTATCTACTTCAAGTGACTTTTAAGGGCAAGACCGAATTCAGAACCAACTTTATAGTGATGAAATCTAAATTTGTAAGCCAAGGATTTGTAGCTCAAGCAGTTAAGGACATTTACCTAGAATCTGTCCTAGATTTGATTTTTCCCTCCCCTAATATCACTTGTATATGTATTTATAAAAAAAATTCTAAATTTGACGATTATAGTACTCATGCTAAAACATGTACCGCATGTCTAATTATGAAGAGAAAAATCATTAGTTTGTGCAGTAAGAAATGAAATAATTTTACACCAAAAAAAAAAAAAACCAGGGAAAAAAGTTATAGAGCTCATCTTCATCACAATCAAATGGCAGTTTCTATGAAAGAAACGCCAAGTACTAAGACGTTGCTTATTACATAAAAAGCGTCGTGTGATGCTGTTTACCACATAAGTTTTTATATAATAACTATAGTGGTCTATTAGTAAAACATCGAATTTTTAAAATAATTGTCATCTTATGTCAATTAAAATGTCAATTTTATGAAGAATGCATCGTATTTTTTTATTATTAAATGGCGGATAATTCTCTTTAAAAGGTTGTATATGGTGTTCAATTCTCCTCAAAGGTTGTAAATACCACAATATGCATATTCTGTACATTATCACAACATACAAAATTTCACATCCTTTGAGGTGGGCATATTCAACCGAAACTTAATCAGAAACGATTCAATATAGACACTGTCATGTGGCTGTATATATAATATTGGAAACACAGAAATATTGGATCAACCCATGCTGTAAATCGAGCCATAGTACAAATCCATAACTACCTACCACCACACAATTCACTGTTTATAAAATTTACAAACTTTTTATTCATTCCCGAAAGACATAACTTTAACTTAATCCTATATGGAACTTATAAAGAAGCACTATGATGTGGAAAAGGACATGTTTTCGTCAAGAACAGAGAGAGTGAGGAATGTACTTCACCCTGCCTATGTAGAGGCTATTTCAATCTCATGATTCTTCATGATAGGAGTACCAGTTACAGTTTGTGAGGGATCCGAACCATAAGCGCTAGTGCTATATGTTCCATTTGAAGTATCATAGACAGGTGGGTATGGAGTATCCGACATCAAGTGCTGAAACGGGTTAGTTGAAGGTCTAGGAATCTCAACAGCTCCTTCCAACATTTTCACCACAAAACTCATCGAAGGCCTTGCCTCAGGCACATACTGGACACACCAAAGAGCAACCTTTACAATTCTCTCAGCCCTCTCTTTATCTTTCTCCTCTATTCCGCACACTGCCATTATCTCTCCTAGTTCTCCAGGCTCAAACTTCTTCCAAACCCACCTTGGGAACCAGTCTTGGCTGTCTTGAATATTATTGTCAAGATTCCTTCTCCTGCCTATGATCTCAAACAATAGCATCCCAAAGCTGTAAACATCACATTTGTGTGTTACAGAAAACCTCATCCAAACTTCCGGTGCAGCATAACCAGGAGTGCCTCTGCCCCCAGTCATGGTTATATGAGTATTATCCCTGTTACAGAGCTTTGCCAAACCAAAATCAGCTACTTTTGGAAAGAAATTTGCATCCAAAAGAATGTTTCCAGGCTTTATATCGTAATGGACTATTCGTTGTTCGCATTCTTCATGCAAGTAAGCAATCCCTCTTGCTGTCCCCACCGCAATTTCATGAAGCTTTTCAAATCCCAAGTCCTTGTTGCTATGAAATAAGAACTTGTCAAGCGATCCATTTCCCATGTACTCATAAACAAGTGCTCTGAGGTGTTTCTCAAAGCAGAAGCCATAAAGACGGACCAGATTGAAATGGTGAATTCTTCCAATTGTACTAACTTCCGCCATAAATTGTTCCTCGATTCTCTTGTCTGAGCTCCCATATAGAACCTTCACTGCTACAAGGGTTCCATTACTAAATATCCCTTTATAAACTGCACCAAATCCTCCTTGCCCCAGCAAGTTGGTGAAGTTATCAGTTGCAATCCGAAGATGTTGAGAAGTGAACCTGATGGGCTTCTCTCTTTCCATATCATTTAGAAACTTGTCCATTGTGAATGTCTGGAAGTCGGGATTAAGGAAAGAGCTGCCTGTCTGACTTCTTTTCTGGCATTTTTGAACCACGAAATTCACTATAACGATCGTCACTAAGAGGACTACTGCATAATTTAAAACTCAATGAAAAACCATTAGCACTTGACAATTGTTGTTTTTTTCTAAAATGAAATGAAGATCAACAAGTAATTAACAACAAATCAATGCAGAAAACAAAAAGCAAACGGGGAGATGGATAGATCTTAACCGAACCTATAGCAATAACTGCTGTATCTCCAATGTGGAACTGTGATGGACTCTCGTAACTCGACATTATCGGCGAAATTAATCAGAGGATATATTACAATGGAATTATAAAAACATTCAACAAACTCCAAAATGTTCTGTAGTAGCACAATTTAGATTACACATGACAAGATATGGATTTCTTTAGACGGAAAGCTCAAGGTAAAGAACAGTTCGGTAAGTCCATTCTTTGACCAAACTGAATCTATTCTACTGGTTGAATCCGTGTGGGGTTTGTTGACTTTGGTCCCAATTTGTTCCAAATGCCAACTGTTGTGAAGTGATGGAGCCCACCATTGAAGACTTCGGCGGATGGTTTGTCTGCCAATCCCTTCCCAGCAAAAACACAATGACACATGGAAAAGTTATCTTACGTGTCATTGCATTATTGGCCAGAGATAACAAAAAGTGTTATCCCCGTTACATGAGACTTTATCTCCTTCCCTCCACACTCACATGATGAAGAACCGCACATCCACAGGTGCGGTCCACAGTTCAAGATTTCAGCCATAAATTGGCACCTTCACTCCTCTGCTAAGATGAAAAAATGGGAAGAGAAACGCAAAAAGAAAGAGAGCCAGCAATAAAGAGAAAAGAAAGAAGAGAAGGAAGAAATATGAGAGAAGAGAGAGCAGAGAGAAAATAGTGAGCCAGTGAGAGAGTGAACACTAAGTTGTATTCCCTTCATAGCCCTTTATTTTATGTAGTTGTTCACCCGTTTTTTATCTGATCCTATGAAGGTAGGATGAAGTTCCCTATTGACTCGCAAACCATTGACTAGTCAACAAGCCAACTCTCTTTTTGCGTATGAGCGTGTCACTGCTAGCAATAAAAACCCTACCAGACTTTGAAAATAGATAACTTGGGCTCCAAGTTACTGATTCTGAACAAACAATTGTGAATTTAGGTAGGGAATATCTCCAAAGTAAGTTCTTTTTCTGCCTTAGGCTGGTGAGGACTTTCACAATTTACTGATACAAAATTGGTAGTTCGACCATAATAAATGATAAGAAAGTGAACTGCTTTAGCGAATCGCTTTTACAAAGTTCGAAAGAGGAAGACCAACTCTAAAAAGGCAAAAAGTGTTGGACTTCAATTTCTGCTGATAGCTTTTGATCTAGTGGAATGGGTATATCGGTCTTTGGATTGGACCATCAACACCTTCAACTGTCAAGTTTTAGCTGTAAACCGATACCAACGTTCGAGTTTAGTAGAGCTTTAATCTATTTCAGGCCTTGGAAGGCTTTTTGAACGGGCATAATTGGAGCCTCTTCGGTCTAAAAGGCGTAGAAGTGGTTGGATTTGATGATTACTGAGCTGGAATTGCGCTATAATACTTGTTCTACTTGATCAGGGCTTTCCATAAATTTGTTGAGGTTTTCATATTATGAGAACCCTAAACTCTACTTGGTTTAGCTTATGTTGAACCAAATTTGTAACGAGAGAAATCTCGCTTTGTAGAACTATTTCTCTAAACTGAACTGAAATCAGAGATTTTGAATTATGGCTAACTTGTTTCTTGTGGCTCAATGAGCTTTGGTTGCTTCAGTGTTTGAAGGCTTTTGAGATCAATTGATCATTTTGAGTTTGTCAGTTATGACTTTGAGAATTTTTGTCTTGATTGATTTTTTGGCTGTCCTTTGATCTGTTCACCTCATCTCATCTTTATACGAAATGCTGGGGTGGGTCTTTTATTCCTTTAATAATGGGTGGCAGATCTTTTCAAAAATCTTTTCTCTTTTCAAAGCCATAAAATAAGGAAGTTATTGTTTTGGCAGATAAGAACCATCAACAATGTAACAGCCCGACTCCAAATTTATTGCATATTTTAATTTATTTAAGTGGAATTGAGAATTTACCCGTGGGATAAGGGTATTTTAGTTATTTTCTTATCAGGAAGGAATTTGGGAATTCCGGTTGTACCATTGCGTAGAGCGCGCGAGATGAGTCCGTAGACGCGTAGTGGGCTTGAATCGGAGTTGTAACGAGAGAGATACGATCAAATGAAACACAGTGGCATAATCGTAAATATTTTGAAATAGTTTTTTGGTTAAAAGACAGGAATTGCCCCTGTCTCTCTCTCTCTCTCTCCCGCGTCTCTCTCTCTCTCCTCGGTTTCGCGACAGCCACGATGGCGGCCACGTTTTGGCCGTGCTCGTCCGCCACCAAACTTGCGAGGCCGGTAAAATGCCCGGCCGCCGTCCTCTTCCTACCTCGCCAGTCTCGCCACCACCGTCCGGATTTCGCCAAAAATCAAGAGAAAAGCTCGGTTTTGCGAACCTCGCGGCTCCGTTCTCCGTCGTCCGCCATCGATTCCGGCAAGTGAGGTATGGTTTCGACCTATTTTTCGAGCTCTAGCTGCTGTTGGGTAGGAATTGATCAATTTGTAGCGTAGACAACTCGATTTATGAATTGGGTTTCGACCAGATTTCGGGATGAAATTCGGCCACTTCCGGTCGTTTTTGGGATATGCCCAAGAACAAAAGTGATTCCAAATTAGGTGTATTACCTAGAGTAGGAGTCTTGGCTCACGATTTGGAAGTTTTCCGCGATACGATATCGCTTTGGACACCCACGTGTTGCCGGCGTGGGCACTGAGTTGAGGTGCATTTTTGTCCCACTGTGATCCTCTCGATGTCACGAGCGCGTAGGTGTGCTCGGATCTCATTTTGGATACCGTTAGAGTTCCCAACGGATATCGCATATCGCGTATTTTTCGGGTTCACTAGGTTTGGACCGTTGGATGGTCCTGAAGTTATAATATGTTGATCTAGGTATTACCAGGATCGTGTAGGATTCGACGGATCGTAAAATGGAGTCCCGGATACTCCGGAAATGCCAACCCTATGATTAGGGTTAAAAATCGTGCGATCGTGAGCGATCCGACCGTCTGATCTGGACTAAACTTGCAGGACGTGTGTCCTAGACCTTGTAGAACCTATAGGAACTTTTGGATCATAAATTGGAGGTCGTGGGCCCCGCGAGCCTGTTTGACCAAGTTTGGGTAGTTTGACCCTGGGTTGACCGCTAGACTTTCATTGTAGTTCTACCATCCCATGAGGGTTAGAATGACCTTTGCGATAGGTCTTGAGCGTTGTTGAGTTAAATGGTTTACATGCGACTTGAGGATATTATTATATGATTTAAATTGCGGAATTATCATATGCTATACCAGGGTTGAGTTTTACGAAACAAAGGATTTTATGTGATTAATGTAATTATGTATGTATACGAAGGTATTAAAGAGTATAGAATGTTAGTTTACAGTGCTATACGCACTACCCTACGTACCTCCCCATATTGTGATTATGTTGAGGCCCTTAAACCCGTGCGGTGGTGAGAATGTAGCCAGCCCAAGTGAAACGATATGATGGTGGTGAGAATGTAGCCAGCCCAAGTGAATGAGATGATGGTCGGGAGAATGTAGCCAAAGCCAAAGTGAATGCGATGAGGGCTAGTGAGAATGTAGCGAGCCCAGAGTTGAGGTCGCACGCGCGTCTTTGGATTAGCCGGCGTGTTGCGGACCCCATACGTGGCGGGTGCGTCTCGGCGTATGAGGAGATATGATTGTGTGAGGTGGTGAGAATGTAGCCCCAGGTGTTGAGTCACATGCGCTTTGGATTAGCGGTGTGTTGAGACCCGAGGTCGTCCCTGTCGTATGAGGGGATTATGTGATATGTTGATGAGTTCTCACGTGTCGTAGGTTTATCCGGCGTGCGGATAGATACCATACGTAACTTTGGATGTTCCGGCGTATAGGGAGATATTGTGATTGTATTTGGTGAGTTGTGATGAATAAATCCTAGAATGTATGAATTTGTATGACTGTAATGGTTTATTTGATATTAGGAGCCAGGATAGACACGAAAGAGCTACGTGTGGCTTGATCCCTTAGTAGGGTACGTAGGCAACCTGAGTTACTAGGTGCAGCCACAGATTAGACCCCACTTAGGTGGTCTCATTGAGATTGGTTCCAACCTCGTTGTCGGTTCCGAAACTTGGTTGAATTGAGGCTTGTCCTGGGGACTAAGTGAGTGAAGGTGTGCATAAATAGATTTTGAATTTATTATATGCATGTTTGATGCATTAAGTTATTTTAAAAACATTGTGAGCAGATTCTGCTAGAATCATTTGAAGGTCGGAGGCCATTTATGTAAATTGCATGAGATTATATTGTGCGTCTTTGGTTGGGTTATAAAATGTGTTTTATGTGGTGGAAATTTTGGGAAATGTTCAATTTACGGAGATCGCTGAAATTTCAGCAGAAAGTCTCGTGCCCTTAATCCTTTCAGTAGCGAGGACATAGATTTAAGAAATGAACCAGCGTGGGTGTGATGCCGGGTCTCCGCAGGTTCGCTTGGGTTCGGAAAATTCGGACGGGTCCTGTCAAACAATCAGCTTTCATGGAGGTATTTTCCTTGCTTTTTCCTAAAAGAAAACCAACTCTTTGTTCTCTGTTTGTTCCTTATAAAGAAAAAAACTCAATCTACCATGATGGTCAGTTTTCTTTTCTTGTTTGAACAACTCCCTTGCTCCTTACTTATCTTTTGAAATCGTTGTCGCTTATCTCTTGGAAGGGCTACCTGCTTTGGTGCAGAGACTCTCTCTCTCTCTCTCTCTCTCTCTCTCTCTCTCTCTCTCTCTCTCTCTCTCTCTCTCTCTCTCTCTCTCTCTCTCTCTCTCTCTCTCTCTCTCTCTCTCTCTCTTATATATATATATATATATATAAAGGATTTTGATCTTCTTCCTTTTGCTGCAAAATGGAGAAGTCCTCCTGTAAAACCTGCCTTCATTAACTCTCTATCAACTTCTCCCTGGTAATTGAAAATTTTGACTTTTCAAAGTCACCAGCCACGTGGGGGCTTCTTTGCGAAAAAGATTTGTTGTTTTTGCCTTTTTGGGATAGAGACCAATTGGTGAGATTTTCTCAGAAGCTCGGCTTTATCCAAAACTGTGTGTATCAGTTTTTTAATTGCCAATAATTATACTTTATTCTTTTCGGATCATGGCTACATTCGTAATTTGTTCAAAAGGATTTGGGCTTTTCCAGTGTCTTGGTTTTCTTCTTCTGATTTCTGTAGATGAAAGCCCAAATGTTTTGGTTCATGGGTCTCTCGAAGAAAATGGGTTGGCGTGCAGAAATTTAGGGTCGGGGCCTAGACGGGCTTGGTGGGAAAATTCTTTTTTTGTTTCTAAGTCTATTTAATATTTTTGTTGCAAATTTTTAGACAACAATTAAGAAATTAATTTAATTCATAACATGTGTAATAAGATAAAAAGTGATATGCAAAACCAATTTATAATCAATTGCAACTTTTAATAGTTGGTAGGTGGAAGTCTACCTATGTGCAGAATCATTGTCTACATTTTGTCTTTTCCATATTTAGCTCATTGCAACAATTTACCCATAATTCATGCCTCTTATTTGATGAATTCATGATACTTACAATATTAGTTATTCATTCTTCTACACTCTTTGGCCAACTTAATTGTTCTATGTATATATTTTATTTTATAATGGCTAGGCCAAGCCTAGATGGCCTCAAACAGGTCTGGCCAAGATTTCAAACCATTGGCCCAAGCCCTACCTATTCTTAGAGCAAGCTGAATTTGGTCGGGCTTTGGCCCATCAGGCCTCATGCTACTCGCTTGCAGGCTGTGGGGCAAATGATGATTCCTACTTTTGGTTTGTATATACTTCAAGTGACTTTTAAGAGCAAGACTGAATTCAAAACCATCTTTACAGGGATTAAATCTAAATTTGTAGGCAAGAGATTTGTTGATAGACCGAATTTTTCACAAAACCCGAGATTTAATCCATGGAGACCCCAAAGATCACACCCATGCTAGTTTCACTCCTTAAAAAGGTAATCTCCTTCTTCAAGATTTAGTAAGAGCACGAGACTTTCTGCCGAAAATTCGCAGAATCTCCTAATTTGAACATTTCCCAAAATTTCCACCTGCATAAAACGCATTTAATAACCATAACTGGCAGACGCACAATGTAATAACATGCAATTCATAATAATGGCCTCCGGCCCTCTAATAATTCAAAGCAAACTACCAACCACGTGATCAATAAAAAAAATAACTTCCCCCAAGCATTCAACACGCAAGGTTTTAACCTCCTACCACTATCACAAATAGCTCGGGGCCTCAGCCTAAACATACAACACCCCAAACGGGTCTTGCCCCTAATTCAACCACAACACTCTAATACCACCCTCCCGTAGTCAAATGGGAGTACGAACCATTATCTAATCACATCTCGGTTTCATCCGAATTTCAGGACCAAAGACAAGGTCCGAACCAACCTCACTAACACAACCTAAGTGAGGTTTAACTCGCGGCTGCACCTAGGCATCAACCTAGGCTGCCTACGTACCCTCAACCAGAGATCAAGCCACACGTAGTTCTTCCATATCAACGGTCACATCTCCGATAATATACAATTAATTAAAGCAGAACCAACAAATACATTTCAAATTTATCACCAATCAATTTCCCACTAAACACAATGAACACATTCCCAAACTCTTCCTTTATATCAAAACAACCTGCAACCATACCCTATCCAAGGCGTATGTTGCCGAACAACACCTCCCAAACCGGGGCGTAAACATTTATACATGTACAAGGTCCTCTCAAAGGACAATCTCACGAATCTCAATCCCGAATCAAAAACCACATATACACATATATGTATATATATGATTACACCCACCTCTCACCATCATCATGTACCAGAGGAAACAATCCAACAGGGGATCGTTTGACTAGTCCACATGGCGAGCAATCCTCAATTCACCATGCGTCTAGGAACGAGCCGTCCAACTGGGAGACTAACTCTCAACACGTGCGGGGCCAAGAATCAAGACTCAGTCACAAATCCTACGGGCGCATACTACCCGATCAAGGGTCTACGGTAACACCCCGTTAAGGTATGCCCGGGTATCAACACATTCACAGATCCATATCCATTTCCATGTATCAAGATATTCAAATGGAGGTACATGTGATGCTTGCACATCATGTACTGGAAACAATCCAACAGGGATTGTTGACTAGCTCACAATTATCCGGCCCTCAAACGCCCATGTGGCTAGGAACGAGCCGTCCCAACTGGGGACTAACCCTCGGCCCAAAGACGCATACCGATAAAATCAAAGCTTGTACGTCGAAAACCAATCCTACACGCGCAGACTACCACCCTTCAGTGGTCCACGACAACATCTCATCAAGGATGCCCCGTATTTCAACATATCCAAACCATATCATAATATTCCCGGCATCCCACAATTCCAGTGATCCGTAACCAAGAAAGCCCACACGCCCGAAACACGGCACGTGTGTGAATAGTAACTAGGGAAGGTACGTATGATGGTGGAGTTCGTAACCCTTATCACAACATTATAAAATGATATTTTCTTCCTTAATTCAATTGTTCCAAACCTCTATACCTTTCGGATCTATCACAATTCTAAATCCGATAATAACACATTGAAACATTATCACTTCCTTCTCAAGGCATCGTATCAAGAAAACATCCGAAGGGCCTGGACAAACTCCGACGGGCCCGGGCAAAAATAAATCAATCTCCGACGGGCCTGGGCAAAAATAAATCTCAAACATAAAACCCATAACTAGGGAGGTATTTAAGGTAATGCATTTAGCACTTCAAACTAACAATCTATACTCTTTTCATACCTTTATAAATACATACAAATGTATATTACTTTCTAATATTGTAAGCACCTCAACAACAATTCACAGGGTGGCACTTATAGTGCCCTCAAGCATCTTTATAAAATAATAATATATATTTAAATATAATCCATTATTGCATCAACCTCAACCCCAAGATATAACATCCGATAAACCCCCAATTTATCACCATAAATTGATATCCTAATCCCACATAATCAATATCACTCAACAACTCTCAAGGCCGGTCACTAGGGTCATTATAATCTTCCTAGGAAGGTAACACTACCTAGGAAGTCTCACGGTCAACCCAGGGTCAAACTACCCAGCCTCGGTCAAACGGGCCCCGGGTCCACGACCTTCAAATTCGAATCCGACAGTTCCCATAGGTCCTACAAGGTCTAGGACACACATCCTGCAAGTTTGATCCGGATCGAACGGTCAGATCGCTCACGATCGGACGGTTACAAAAACCCTAACCCTAGGGTTGGCTTATCCGGAGTATCCGGGACTCTGCTTTTACGATCCGTCGAATCCTATACGATCCTAGTAATGCCTAGATCAACATATTATAACCTCAGGACCATCCAACGGTCCAAACCTAGCAAACCCGGAAAATACACAATATGCGATATCCGTTCGGAACCCTAACGGTATCCAAATTGAAATCCGAGCACACCTACGCGCTCGTGACATCGAGAGGATCGTATTGGGACAAAAATGCGCCTCAGCTACAGTGCCCATGCGCCGCAACACGCGCCGGCAGCGCGTGGGTGTCCAAAGCGATATCGCATCACCGGAAAATCTTAGAATCTCGTCCCAAGACTCCTACCCTAGGTAATACACCTAATTTGGAGTCACTTTTGTTCTTGGACATACCCCAAATTATCGACGGAAGTGGCCGGAAATTCAATTTGAAAACCGGCCGAAACCTAATTCCAAAATCAAACTACAAACTCTCAAAATTTCTGGAATCCTACCCAACAGGCAGCTAGATCATGAAAAACAGTCGAGAATCCATACCTCATTCGTCCATTTTGGTGGAGAAATGAGAGAGAACGAAGACTTGGAAAATCTGTCAAAATCTGTCCGAAAACAGCTCGGATTTCTTCAATTTTCGGCCAGTACCGGCGGTTCCAGCGGCTGAAATTGGTCGGGATGGGAAGAAGGAGGCAGCCCGGTTCTTTTGGGTCTGATCTCGAGGCCAGCCGTGGCCTGTAACCGCAGTGGTGGCTCCTTGGAGCCACCGGCTGTGTAGAAAAAAATGGGAGGGGGCGGGCTGCTCATTACCCGGCGAGAGAGAGAGAGAGGGTTTTCAGATTTTATTAAAAACCCATTTTGAAATATTTACAATTATGCCACTGAGAGTATTTTGATCGTATCTCTCTCGTTACAACTCCGATTCGAGCCCACTACGTGTCTACGGACTCATCTCGCCGTGCTCTACGCAACGGTGCAATCGAAATTCCCAATTTCCTTCCCGGTCAAAAGTCAACCTTAAATCTAATAAAATATTATAAGGGCAAAATGGTCCTTTTATCTGAATAAATTAATATTCACCTATTTATTTAGGACCGGGTCCTTACATTTGTAGCTCAATTAGTTAAGGGCATTTACCCAGAATCGGTCTTAAATTTGATTTTCCCCTCCCCCAATATCGCTTGTATATATAATAATAATAAAAAAAATCTAAATTTGAAGATTATAGTACTCATGCTAAAACATGTACCGCATGTCTAATTATGAGCAGAAAATTCATTAATTTGTGCAGTAAGAAGTGAAATAATTTTACAAAAAGAAGAAGTTATAGAGCTCATCTTCATCACAAATCAAATGGCAGTTTCTATGAATGAAAAGCCATTTTCAAGTATTAAGACATCACTTCTTACGGAAAATGCGTCGTGTTATCACATAGATTTTTATATAATAATAGTCATGGTCTATATTAGTAAAAGGTTCGATTTTTTTAAAATAACCTTCATCTGATGACAATTAAAATGTCAATTTTATAAAGAATGCGTTGTGTTTTTTATTATTAAATGGCGGATTTAATAAACATTGTCGTCTTTAATTCTCCTTAAAGGTTGTATATGGTGTTCAATTCTCCTTAAAAGTTGTACATACCACAACATGCATATTCTGTACATTATCACAAGCAGAAATTTCATATCCATTCATACCAATCTGGTGGCCAAGTCCTAACCCTGCAGATGAAAAAGGGGTGAACAGAAATATAGAAATACAGAAACATTAGAAGATTACAACTTGGCATCTCACGAAGTTGCAAATTAAACTTCTAAGAGCATCTCCACCCATAAGGGCTAAGTCTATGGCAAGGGCAAGCAAGCTGCCACTATTCATGTGAATAGTGTTAGCCTTGCCATTTGTGGTTCCACCCATGAGGGCTAAGTCTAGGGCAAGTCTAAGGCAATTACTATTCACTTAAATTTATTTTTTATTTTTTATTCTTAAACCATTGATTTTGATAAGCTTTTTGGATAAGATTTTCAATTCCCAAGTGTTAATATTTATCGTAAAATCCTCACCTAAAAATCAAGATAACATTTTCGGATAAAATTTTGAAATTAAATTGGTGTGGAAAGTGAATAATATTGGTAGGTATGTATAGAAAAAATTTCCAGAATTTTTTGATATTTTTTTCAATTTTTTTTAGCCAAAAATTGGACAACCGTTGGATTGTGCAAGATTTTTGATCGGAGGCTCCAGGAGAAGCCACATGGCTTGTAATCATTGGGCAATGTGGGCTGGTGGGTCCAACAATTAAAAAATTGAAAATCATTCTGACGTCATCGCAGCGAGTTTTGCCAAGATTAGCCGTAGAACTTGCAGTGGTGGGACCCACCATTTGCCTGGGCTCATTGTTGTGCGCTGGAGCTGAAAATGGGCTGCCAGGGGGGCCTTTTGCCCAGGTTTGGTGCAGCGGTGGACATGCTCTAATGCCAAAGAACAAAAGGAAATGTTTCTCACTAAGGCAAGCATGATTTTGAGCAATAAACACTGCAATGGCTATGTGTTTTTGCAGGTTTGCAAAGAATATATATTAATCCAAAGAAGGTGCTTTTCCAATTTGCATCAACTTAATCAGAAACGATTCAATATAGACAGAGTCATGTGGCTGTAAACACAGAAATATTGAATCAACCCATGCTGTAAATCGAGCCATAGAACAAATCCGTAGCTACACCACTACAAAATGCTATAAAATTCTGAATCTGAACAATCAATTCTATAAAATTTACAAACTTTTTATTCATTCTCGAAAGACATAACTTTAACTTAATCCTATATGGAACTTAGGAAGAAACACTATGATGTGGAAAAGGACATGTTTTCGTGACATATTGCAAGAACAGAGAGAGTGAGGAATGTACTTCACCCTGCCTAGGTAGAGGCTATTTCAATCTCATGATTCTTCATGATAGGAGTACCAGTTACCGTTTGTGAGGGATCTGAACCGTAAGCGCTAGTGCTATATGTTCCATTTGAAGTATCATAGACAGGTGCAGTTGGATTTGGAGTATCCGACATCAAGTGCTGAAACGGGTTAGTTGAAGGTCTAGGAATCTCAATAGCTCCTTCCAACATTTTCACCACAAAACTCATCGAAGGCCTCGCCTCAGGCATATATTGGACACACCAAAGAGCAACCTTTACAATTCTCTCAGCCCTCTCTTTATCTTTCTCCTCTATTCTGCACACTGCCATTATCTCTCCTAGTTCTCCAGGCTCAAACTTCTTCCAAACCCACCTTGGGAACCAGTCTTGGCTGTCTTGAATATTAATGTCAAGATTCCTTCTCCCGCCTATGATCTCAAACAATAGCATCCCAAAGCTGTAAACATCACATTTGTGTGTTACAGAAAACCTCATCCAAACTTCCGGTGCAGCATAACCAGGAGTGCCTCTCCCCCCAGTCATGGTTATATGAGTATTATCCCTGTTACAGAGCTTGGCCAAACCGAAATCAGCTACTTTTGGAAATAAATTTGCATCCAAAAGAATGTTTTCAGGCTTTATATCGTAATGGACTATTCGTTGTTGGCATTCTTCATGCAAGTAAGCAATCCCTCTCGCTGTCCCCACCGCAATTTCATGAAGCTTTTCAAATCCTAAGTCCTTGTTGCTATGAAATAAGAACTTGTCAAGCGATCCATTTCCCATGTACTCATAAACAAGTGCTCTGAGGTGTTTCTCAAAGCAGAAGCCATAAAGACGGACCAGATTGAAATGGTGAATTTTTCCAATTGTACTAACTTCTGCCATAAATTGTTCCTCTATTCTCTTGTCTGAGCTCCCATTTAGAACCTTCACTGCTATAAGGGTTCCATTACTAAATATGCTCCCTTTATAAACTGCACCAAATCCTCCTTGCCCCAACAAGTGGGTGAAGTTATCAGTTGCAATCCGAAGTTGTTGATAAGTGAACCTGATGGGCTTCTCTCTTTCCATATCTTTTAGGAACCCGTCCATTGTGATTGTCCGGACGTCGGGATTAAGAGGGCTGCCTGTCTGACTTGTTTTCTGCAATTCTTGAACGATGCAAACCACGATCGCCACTAAGACGAATCCTGCATAATTTAAAACTCAATGAAAAGCCATTAGCACTTGAAATTGTTGGCTTTTTCTAAAATGAAATAAAGATCAACAAGTAATTAACAACAAACCAATGCAGAAAACAAAAAGCAAACGGGGAGAGGGATAGATCTTACCCCCGAATGTGGAAAACACAGCTATGGGAATAGCTGGGGAAAACTCTGACATGGGAATAGTTGTTGCCTCTCTACTATCTGACATTAATCAGGAGATATATTACAATGGAAGTATAAAAAGCATTCAACAAACTCCCAAATGTTCTGTAGTAGCACAATTTAGATTACACATGACAAGATATGGATTTCATTAGACAGAAAGCTCAAAGTAAATAACACTTCGGTGAGTCCATTATTTGACCAAACAGAAACTATTCCAATGGGGTTTGTTGACTTTGGTCCCAATTTGTACCAATATGCTTGTGTGGTTTTTCAAGAGATCAGGTGTCCCTTTTGTGTGGGTTTAGGGAGTCTAGAACAAAGCCTTCCTTGTGAAGGAGAAAAACATAAGGAAAAAAAAAGAAAAGAGGGATGTAGTGGAAGCCACCACATGAAAGTCCAAAAAAGCAAAGAAACAAAGCAAGATGACTTATTCTTTTATGGCAAGCTAACAGGTCCTTGAAATTGAAATTCCCTAGAATGGCCAACTGATCTGTTTCTTAATATTCAAACACCACGACAGGATTGAAATACTGTAACAATCCTATAAGCAAAAAATTCCAGAATACGCAGCAGAATAAACTCAAATAAAAACGCAAACAATTGCACAGGGGACACACGATATGTTGACGCAGTAAAAAACCTCAAGATGAGGAAAACAACTGCGGGCACTATGCCGGAGAACAAATCACTATGAGAAAGAATACAAAAAGGTCTTACAAGTCTCAACTCACAAGACTAACGCTCACAAGGCAGATTTGCCTACTCGCCTTTGCTACTCAACCCAACCAGCGATCTTGTCTTCCTTCGTCAACAAGAGATGGCACAACTCTAGTCTCGGCTGCTCACACCTCAAGGCACGATTGTTGATCACCAACATGCATAATGCTCATGAACTCACACATATATGAAAAGATGATTATTTAATCACTCATGGAGGCTAACAAGGAACAGCCACATGAGTTTTCAATATGAACTCTCAAAAACCTCTCTGCAAATATTTTGTCGTTCTTCCACTTTTTCAATGTTGCAGACACACAAACAAAAAGGCTAAGTTCCTTTCTTTTATTACAAGCTTAAAACTAGGTCAGAAACCAAAAAAAAGGCTTTTAGCAAAAATGGGCTTTTTAACAAATAAATTATTTCTTTAAAACAAATAAAGCCACTTAATTAAAAACTCAGCCGTAAAGACAAAAGAGCCCTTTTGCTAAAGAATATAAAACCATCGTTAAAAACTCATTGATGTCTGGCACTGGATTATATAAGACTGAAATCATATATCAGTCATGTACATCTTACAGCCACTTTTGATGATCAAGCAAATATGCAAATATGAATGCATGGATGCAAAACATACCTTGGCATTGTCTCTGAGCCACACTGATCCAAGATAGCAGAATGTCACTTGAAAACTGTAGGTTACACTCAAAGACCTACTCTATGTTTTTGTAACAGGAAATTGCCAATATACCAAAAATTGGTCCTAACAATCTCCCCCTTTGGCATTTCCTATACAAAAACTCTAGTTACAAAAATTGTCCTAACAATCTCCCCCTAAACCAAGTACAAGTGAGTGAAAAGAATTCCTCAAACATAACCACTTGCAATAGAAAAGGTAACCTGAATTCTGCACCACTAAACCAAAAAATAACCAGTGAAAAGCATGTATGGTTGAAAAGACAATATGTCAAAATAAAACTCAAAATGTTTACTCCCCCTTTTTTGGATAGGTAATGGCAAACTCCCCCTCAAAGAAATAACCACTTGCACATCAAACAACCACTCCCAGGAAGAACAATGTAGGCAAAAGTTCCAAATTATGAAATCTCCCATGAATGTATGAAAAGATACATGTAATGACGAAGGAGCAAGACGGCACACAAGATGAATTTTTTTTTTTTTTTTCAAACCAGTGTCACACACGAGATTTCTAAGCAAAGCTTGTAAGGAGATATCAAGTCAAAAGTGAAGAGTAACAATGAGAACCCACAACATCAAGTGTTGTGAAATATCTCTGCATGTCAGGCAACACCATATAATCAAGGCTAGCAAAAGTGCACAGGGGGCCTTGGTGTGAAAAGTGAACCAATAGAGAGATAGGAATGACAATGCATACAAATGGTATTCAACAGATTCACAATTGTGCTGTATATATAGATATTTTTTTTTTTTTTTTTTATGGAGCACGGTCCACAACTTTATTAAGCTTTCTAGTGACTTGTAATAAGTCTTAGGCCAGATGCTCCCAAGCCAGAGGACTTTAGGGCACTAAGTATATCAAGGATACTCCATGGGCTTAGCAACTCGAGTCAAAAGGCTTCAAAGTTGTGACATTTTTTTTTTTTTTTTTTTTTTTTTTTTTGAAAATAAATATGGACCAAGCCATCCCGTATTCGACGCGACCCTCGACACTGGTTAGGTAAGAGGTCCGGCTACTTTGGGATAACCTGAGTCAAGCTCCAAAGATATCTATCATTGTCGTTTAAAGTGAAATCTTGCAACAAAGGCATTCATAGCTCATATTGGTGTGCATGTGCAAGAACCAAGGAAATGCTGTGAAAATGCCAAGCAAGGATTAATGCCAGAGACTAACATAGAAAAATATTTCCCAACTAAGAGCATGTGTCTCACAGTTAGTCCCGTACTCAGACTAGAAAACCCAATCTTAGTTCAAAGAAATACAAGCTTATGACAATGGGATTGAAAAGGCAATGCAATGATATACTACAAGGCTACAAAAAATAAAACCGAAGGAAAAAAATAATAACATAAACTAAGAGACCTAATCGACATGGGCATACAACAATGAAATGTGAATGCAAAAAAAATTAGAGGGAGTTCATTCAATGGAACAAATACCAAGAGACTTCCTGAGAGCTTCAAAACGAACAGTGTCTAATGGTTTTGTAAACAAATCAGCCAATTATTTTTCTGTGCAAACAAACTCAAGACTTACCACCTTTTCTTCCACCAATTCACGAATAAAATGATGCCTAATATCTATGTGTTTTGTTCGTGAGTGTTGAACCGGATTTTTGGAAATATTTATTGCACTCAGATTATCACAAAAAAGAGTTGAAGTACCTTGATGAATGCCGTAATCACTCATCATTTGCTTCATCCATAGTAGTTGTGTGCAACAACTTCCAGCAGCAATGTATTCCGCTTCGGCTGTAGACAAGGAAACACAAGCTTGCTTTTTGCTATGCCAAGACACAAGATTATTACCTACATAAAAGCACCCTCCAGATGTGCTCTTCCTATCATCAATGTTTCCAGCCCAATCGGCATCGGTGTAACCTGCAATTTCAGAATTTGAGTCAAATGAATAATATACACCTAAAGTTGGAGTACCACTTACATATCTGATGATTCTCTTGACTGCATTCAAGTGAGACTCCTTTGGATTTGCCTGAAAGCGAGCGCACACACCAACACTGAATGATATGTCGGGTCGATGGCTGTTAAATATAAGAGGCTTCCAATCATGCTTCTGTAAAGTGTTTGTTCTACACATTTTCCAGAAGGGTCAGCATCAATTTTGTTGTGTGTAGCCATGGGATTCCTTGTTGGTTTGGCAGAACTCATACCAAACTTTTTGACCAAGTCTTTTGCATACTTGGTTTGAGAAATGAAGATACCATGATCTTGTTGCTTGACTTGCAGGCCTAGGAAATAGCTCAGCTCCCCACACATACTCATCTCAAATTCGCTGCTCATAACTTCAGTAAATTCTTTTACAAGAAATTCAGATGTAGACCCAAAAACAATATCGTCGACATAAACCTGAGCAACAATCAAGTCCTTGTTGGTCTTTTTGACAAACAGAGTTTTGTCAACAGCTCCTCTGACATACCCTTTATTCAGCAAATGGGATGACAACCGATCATACCAAGCCCTAGGAGCTTGCTTCAGCCCATAGAGAGCTTTTCTAAGACGATATACATGATCAGGATTGTAAGGATCTTTGAATCCTACAGGTTGTTCTACATATACCTCCTCCTGTAAAACCCCATTTAGAAACGCACTTTTCACATCCATCTGGTGTAGTTTGAACCTCATATGACAAGCTATAGCTAAAAGCAATCTAACTGATTCAAGCCTTGCCACGGGAGCGAAAGTTTCATCAAAATCCAACCCTTCAACCTGGGAATATCCCTGTGCAACCAACCTTGCTTTATTTCTTGTAATAACACCATTTTCATCAGTTTTGTTCCTGAAAACCCATTTTGTACCTATCACATTCAAGTCCTTGGGACGTGGAACCAAGTACCACACATCATTTCTAGTGAACTGGTCTAACTCCTCTTGCATCGCCATGATCCAATCACAATCAAGAAGTGCTTCTTTTGAATTTTTTGGTTCCAATTTGGAAACATAGCACAGATGAGTTACCTCCGCAACGACTTGGCTTCTTGTCTTTCTTTGATCATTTAAATCTCCAATAATATCAGATGGTGTGTGGTCCTTTTGGACTTGCCGAGCACCAGGTCTAAGAGGAGGTGAAAACATATCTTCATCTGCATGCACTTCATCATTAATGTTAGCCACCTTGTCCTTTTCTTCTTGCCTATGAGCTGCTGGAATAATATCCTCATCATCATCTGCACAAGAACCAAATGACATATCAGTATCATTGACAACAACATTAATTGATTCCATTACCGTACATGTCCTCTTGTTAAACACCCTATAAGCCCTGCTAGTGAGAGAATAACCCAAAAAGATGCCAGCATCACTTCTTGTATCAAACTTTGCTAGGTTTTCTCTATCTCTATAAATATAGCAGACGCTCCCAAAAACCCTCATGTGCTTTATGTTAGGTTTTCTCCCTTTCCAAAGCTCATAAGGAGTTGAAGTTGTGCCCGGTCTAAGATATACACGATTTGCTGTATAACATGCTGTGCTAATAGCTTCTGCCCAAAATTTCTTCGCTATCTTAGCACTTGTCAAGATCACACGTCCCATTTCAAGCAAGGTGCGATTCTTCCTCTCAACCACCCCATTATGTTGAGGTGTAATAGGTGCTGAAAATTCGTGCTTTATTCCTTTCTCTTCACAATATTCAGCAAAGCTTATATTTTCAAACTCTGTTCCATGGTCTGTTCGAAGTCTCATGACAGTAACATGTGACGCATTTTTCTCGATCTGAATTTTGTTGCATAGGCCACGAAAACTCTTAAATGCATCAGATTTTTCACGAAGAAAATCAACCCAAGTAAACCGAGTAAAGTCATCCACCAACACCAACATATACTTCTTTCCACCTATGCTCTCAGTCTGAATGGGACCAACTAAATCCATATGCAGCAAATCTAATGGTTGGGATGTTGATATGTAGGATATGCTTTTGTGAGCACTCTTGACTTGCTTACCTAATTGGCACGCACCACACACTCCTGCAGACTTACCACTCAGCTTTGGCAGACCTCTGACACACTCATTCTTGGACAGCTTCAAGAGATCACGAAAGTTGATATGACCAAGTCTTCTATGCCACAGTTCCATCACGTCATCAGTAGCGCGATTGCACACAAGACTTTTGTTCTCATTCACCTGAATACAATAGCAATTATCTTTGGATCTCATGCCACTCATAACCTTCTTTCCTTGAAAATCAGCAACATAACATTGATCTTTATCAAACCACACGCTGCTACCATCATCACAAAGTTGACTGATGCTTATCAAATTTGCCTGTAAATTTTCCACCAACATGACATTTTTCAAGAATGGTAAGCCAAGTGTCTCAACATCTCCTTTCCCTAAAATTTTACCTTTACTTCCATCTCCAAATGTCACAGAGCCTTCCACACACTCTGTATTCAGATTTGTAAACCAACATTTATCACCAGACATATGTCTTGAACAACCACTATCGAAATACCATGTATCAGATTTTCTAGCAGATAAGGCCATTAAAGTCACCAAGCACTTTTCCTCTTTTTTTTTCCACACTAGTTTGGTTCTTTTAGATGGATTAAAATTTCTTGGAGAATAGTAGTAAGCTGACCTCTTCTCCTTTCTAAGCACATTGCATCTAGGCCGTATATGACCAAAAACTCCACAAAAATGACAGATTGGTATAAATTTCTTTGGGCTAACCTTCGCTTCAGTAGAAGAGAATTCTTTGATGAATTTCACAGCTTTGACCTCTTGCTTAGACTTTTCACTTTCAAAACCCAAACCTCTCGTATCACCAGCCCTTTTTCCCAGACTTAGCATCCTGTCAATCTTCTCTGCACCAATGGTCATACCAAATATTTTTTCCGTTGCTAATTTTAATTCAGCACTAACATGGTCCCTTTCGAAAGTAAGAGAAACATTCATATCTTTCTGCAGCTGGTACTTGTCTTGGAGCATCTGAATTTTTTCAAGCAAAGACCCACGCAGATTTTCTTCTGTTTTCAGCTGGGATTGAAAGGCAGCTTCAGTCCTGGTTAGTTCGTCTTGTAGAAAAGCCACTTGATCAGCAAGCTCTGCATTTTTCTTCTTCAGTTTTTCAGAGGAATCATAGAGACTATTGAATTGCTTCATCACCACTTTTATCTCAGGTTCTTCAACATCAGAGTTCTCATCCTTTTGCGCATGAATTCTCCCAGAGAAAGCAACAACTTGATCTTCATTTTCTGAATTTGAATCATTATCAGACTCACTATCACTCCAAGTTGCTGCCATTACTTTATTTTTCCCACTATTTTGCTTCCTCAAATTATTTGCGCATTCAGAGGCAAAGTGTCCATATCCACCACATTCAAAGCACTTCAATGAATCTTTAGAGCCCTTTCTCTCCATAGTTCTGGTTGTATGTGATAACTTGTCAGAAGTAAACTCACGAGGGCGACTCCCTCTTGTACTTGAACCTGAATTTCCTCTTTGTTCACCAGACCTTGAATTCTTAGATTTCAAAAATTTACGAAATTGTTTTGTAAGCAAAGCATAATCCATTTTGTCTTCTGACACACTGTCACTCCCATCTTCTTTCACTGTATTTAGAGCAATGCCCTTACTTTTCTTTATTTCTGGAAATTCCATCTCATAAGTGGTAAGAGAACCAATTAACTCAGTAAGTTTATAAGTGTTCAAATTCTTACACTCTTCAATCGCTGTCTTCTTGGCGTGATACATCATTGGCAGAGATCTCAAAATCTTTTTCACTATTCTGTGTTCAGGAATTGCATCACCAAGGTTGCTGCAAGCATTCACCACCACACTCAATCTAGCGTAAAATTCAGCAAATTTTTCAGTTTCCAGCATCTTCATATTTTCAAACTTAGTCATCAGTTGTTGAAGTTTGGATTCTCTGACAGTGGCATTTCCTTCATGAGTAATTTCCAGAATATCCCAAGCCTCCTTTGAGGTTTTGCAATGACATATAAACTCAAATTTTTCAGCTGATACCGCAGTGAAGATGGAGTTAAGACCTTTTTGATTGTAGGCACTCATATCGTTTTCTTCATCGGTCCACTCTGTATTTTGCTTAATTACAACCTTTGTTGTCGACTGGCCTTCACCTTCAACCTCTTTTCCACGCCCTTTAATTTCCTTTGTTGGAGGTTCCCAACCATTCTCAATAGTTGTCCACACCTTTGTACCTTGAGCCCACAGAAAAGATTTCATCTTAGCTTTCCAAGCCCCATAGTTAGTATTCTCATCAAGAAACGGAGGATGAGTCACAGACCCACATGCACGATCCATTCTAGCACAGCCCAACAATCTCACTAAGCACGTCTAGTGACCCGCTCTGATACCAATTGAAATTCCCTAGAATGGCCAACTGATCTGTTTCTTAATATTCAAACACCACGACAGGATTGAAATACTGTAACAATCCTATAAGCAAAAAATTCCAGAATACGCAGCAGAATAAACTCAAATAAAAACGCAAACAATTGCACAGGGGACACACGATATGTTGACGCAGTAAAAAACCTCAAGATGAGGAAAACAACTGCGGGCACTATGCCGGAGAACAAATCACTATGAGAAAGAATACAAAAAGGTCTTACAAGTCTCAACTCACAAGACTAACGCTCACAAGGCAGATTTGCCTACTCGCCTTTGCTACTCAACCCAACCAGCGATCTTGTCTTCCTTCGTCAACAAGAGATGGCACAACTCTAGTCTCGGCTGCTCACACCTCAAGGCACGATTGTTGATCACCAACATGCATAATGCTCATGAACTCACACATATATGAAAAGATGATTATTTAATCACTCATGGAGGCTAACAAGGAACAGCCACATGAGTTTTCAATATGAACTCTCAAAAACCTCTCTGCAAATATTTTGTCGTTCTTCCACTTTTTCAATGTTGCAGACACACAAACAAAAAGGCTAAGTTCCTTTCTTTTATTACAAGCTTAAAACTAGGTCAGAAACCAAAAAAGGGCTTTTAGCAAAAATGGGCTTTTTAACAAATAAATTATTTCTTTAAAACAAATAAAGCCACTTAATTAAAAACTCAGCCGTAAAGACAAAAGAGCCCTTTTGCTAAAGAATATAAAACCATCGTTAAAAACTCATTGATGTCTGGCACTGGATTATATAAGACTGAAATCATATATCAGTCATGTACATCTTACAGCCACTTTTGATGATCAAGCAAATATGCAAATATGAATGCATGGATGCAAAACATACCTTGGCATTGTCTCTGAGCCACACTGATCCAGGATAGCAGAATGTCACTTGAAAACTGTAGGTTACACTCAAAGACCTACTCTATGTTTTTGTAACAGGAAATTGCCAATATACCAAAAATTGGTCCTAACAGAAATCAAGGACTCACCTCAACAGATCAAAAGACCCCCACGGCAATTGAATTGCCTTCCACATGAAACACTTGCTGCCAGCAAGTCAACAAAAAGGAGCTCATCTCTATAAAATCCGTACAAGCATGGAACTGAAAAAAAAAAAAAAAAAAAAAAACCAGGAAGATAGGCATGTGGGTTACCACGTGAAATCCCAGAGGGGAAGAAACAAATTGTTTTCTTTTGATGATGCAACTGGTGGCTTGTGCAAGTGTATGGAAAAGCAAACAAAGAAAGAATATCAAAAGCATTTGTTTTGTTTGATCCAGGGGTTCCAAATCAACAAGGAGGTTAATTCAGATTTTACTTGGACAGGACTTTTATCCTTGGGTGTCTTAATCAAATTAAAAGACACTTGTTAATGGCACCAAGCTATGAGGGACCAGCTGGAGCAAAGCAGGGCCACAATCACTTTTCCTTCACGACTTCATCATTCCAAACAGCAAGCAAAACCGTTGGGTCTCTCTACTATGCCTTCAAGCATCTCAAACACAAGTTCAATCCGTGGGGATCATCACAAAACAAAATCAAATGTGGTGTCTTTGCAAGGAAATCATGAGCAGGGGTTTACCTTTGACTTTGGATTTTCCGAGATGTAGATGGGTGTGGTGGTGAGCCACTGTTGAAGTTTATCCCTGTTGGTCTTCCGCCACTTGCAAAACACCAATTTAAAAGCAACCAAAAACAAAGAAAAAAAAAAAGTCAAAACCAAAGAAAAAAGAGTAATTGGCTTGGTGCTGCACATGGCAACAATAAATAAACAAAGAGGAAGATTCCCACCGAAATAAGGGAAGAAAAGTCAAATGGCGTCAGCCACTTTGTTTGAGATTTACTTTGAGTCTCCAATTGAAGTATGACTTGTCACAAAGACTACAGCGGTGAACCAATCTCTGTTCATGGGCTGTCAAACATATGCCCATTAATTCTCAAAGGCCATACTATTTATTTAATAGGTGATCCAAATTATTATCCATTAAATTTTAAAATGCCCAAATTTCCTATTATATGATTCATGGATCAATTTTTAAAAATCCCCATAGCCTTATTTGGGTCAAAGTGCAAGTGTCAATTTTAGAAAATTAGTGGGTTAATCAAAATTGCTCATTATTTTTCTTGGACATTGACAAAAAGAAAAATAGTACAAAATCATCCAATATTTTCTCATGGGTCATCTACCCATGCAAATTTCAATGAGATTAAATTCAAATATCTCAAATACAAATTCTCAATTAGTGGGCTACACTTGCCCATTAATTTCCAATGTTTCCCATGGGTCATCTACCCATGCAAATTTCAATGAAATTAAATTCAAATTTCTCAAACACAAATTCTCCATTAGTGGGCCACACTTACCCATTACTTTCTGATTTTTCTCATGGGTCATCTAATTATGAAAATCTTCAAATCGTCTCAAAGACACAAATTCTAAATTATTGGGCCACACTTACCCATTAATTTCTAAACTTTGGAACTACATCGGTTTGATCTTGTCCAGGGTACGTAGGCAATCTAACATCCCAATAAACGTTACAGCAACTAAATTTAAATCCTTGATTTATCTTAACCAAATTTTGCCAAAACACTTTCCCAAGTGCAATTGTCAATTTTAGGAAAAATTAATGGGATAATCAAAATTACTTATTATTTTTATTGGACATTGACAATAAGAAAAGTGGTACAAAACTATCCAGTTTTTCATGGGTCATCTACCCATGCAAATTTCAATTCAAATCTCTCAAACACAAATTCTTAATTAGTGGGCCACACTTACCCATTAATTTCCAAATCTTAAATCCGAACTACGTTGGTTTGATCCCTTTGAAGGGGTACGTAGGCAATCTAGAGATTCAATCTAGATGCAACCGTCCAAAACACAATTCTATATCGAATCCTTGGTTTATTCAACTAAATTCACTTAAACATTTCTCAATACAATTCAAATCAAATTTCCTCCGCAATGAGTCATTTATTCATTGTGATTCTTTGAACTACGAGTTACTTGATTCTCACAGGGGATACGTAGGCACCCTGAGGTTCGACTTAGGGGCAATCGCAAAACCAAACACACACTTACTGTTTCTTTATAATGGAATCAAAGGGTGTTCCCTTGAAACAAGGGATTGTAATTAAGAGACACTGTGTCTCGAATGGGTCGAACCTAAAATAATAAAACCTAATTATTTAATTAGTGATGGTGAAATTACGTTGGGAAGTTCACATTTTTCTTCAACACACTTTGAAGCTTATTGAATACACTTATTGCACTTTCGGGTAGGGTTAATGCCCGGCCCGGTCAAGCCGAGGTTTCAAAGACCTTGGTGCGGACTCTCCCATTGGGCCGGGCTTAGATGGGCTTGATGGGCAAATTCTTTGTTTTTTTTTTCTAAGTCTATTAAATATTTTTTTACACAGCAATTAAGAAATTAATTTAATTTATAACATGTGTAATAAAAATAAAAAGTGATCTTCAAAACCAATTTATACGTCAATTGCAACTTTTAATAGTCGGTAGGTGGAATTCCACCTATGTGGAAAATCATTGTCTATATATATATATATATATATATATATTTCATATTTAACTCATTGTAACAATTTACCCATAATTCATGCCTCTTATTTGATGAATTCATGTTACTTACAATATTAGTTAATTTTTTTTCTACACCATTTGGACAACTTTATTGTTCTATTTCTTATGGCCAAACCAGGTCTAGACGGGCTCAAACGGGCTGGGTTGAGGTTAAACCATTGGCCCAAGCCATACCCATTCTTAGAGCGGACGTGCTTTGGCCCATTGGGCCCCAGGCTACCCACTTAGGCCCGTGGGCCGTGGGGCAAATGATGATCCCTACTTTTGGTCAAAGATGAGATATTTGATGTCTACAATGTTAGAGTTCACTCAAACTAGCAAGATATTATCCACTTTGGGCAGCCTTGATATGACTGTTTTGCATTACAATTCCAATTGAATAGGTTCCTCATCTATTATAGTTAGCTTGGGTAGCCTTGATATATTGCTAGATGTCACTCTTAGCTCTTGGGAGTCCTAGGATTGATTGTGATCAATCCATGTAAATGATTAATTAAAAAAGGGTTTGAATTCCAGTTTATTAGAAATAGTTCAAATATTTTCACACTGCCTTACTAATTAGAAACTAATGGATCGCACACCTTAAATGGTTAACTTTGAGTAATACAAATGAGAATGAGGAAATCAATTTTATTGATTTTATGTCTATGATTGAGTATGCGTGAAAACATTGAACAATCGACGAGGTCACAAGTAAAAAAGTTCTACATAAAGAAGGGCCGACGGTCGCCACATATTGGCGACAGGTCAATTTTGTTCCGAGAGGAATAAAACCCTTCTGCTGCAAGCCCATGGGCTAAACCCTAAACCTATCAAATTGTGAGCCCAAAAAACCTCTCTCTAAGAGCACCTCCAGCGCTAGGGCCTTGCCTAGCAATAGCCCCACCATGCCTTATTTCAGACTCCAGCATAGAAAACCCAGCCAGAGCAAGGCATGGGACCCACTAGCTTGGGCAAGCCCACATGCAAAAATGGATTAGGCTGTTGACATTAGCGCTGACCCACCAACCCACATAGCCCAACGGCTACAAGCCACGTGGATTCTCCTGGAGCCTCCGATCAAAAAATCTTGCCCAATACAACGGCTGTCCAATTTTTGGCTAAAAAAATTGAAAAAAATATCAAAAAATTATGGAATTTTTTTCTATAAATACATGCCAATATTATTCACTTTCCACACCAAATTTTCTACTACAAAATTTCATTTGTGCAAAAATACGAATGGCCTTTTCCATCGAAGCCGAAGGGTCATGGACAAACATTCGAAGACGTCAAAATCTTGGCGACGAGGTAAAAAAAAAAATTTTCCGTTTTGTTCAATTTAATGTCATTTTTAAAATATATATTTCTTGCATTTCTAATTTCATTTTTTTAAATAGATTATTCAAGGCAAAACGAGAAAGAGGAAAACCATTACACATGGCTCCTCAAGTGAACAATGTCTGCAATCGGTTCCAGTGGTGCGTTCCGTGTTGAAAATAATGGTATTATTACGTACTCCGAACCGAAGGAAAATACTCCCCCACGTCGTGATTCGGTGGAACCTCGTCCGCCAATGATTGAGTCGTCCTTGTACTCGATTGTGTCAGACTATGAGGACTGTGAGTATTTCAATTGTATGATGAGTGAGTAGGTATTTCAATTGTATGATGAGTGAGATGTGAATTTTATAATAAATATGGACACGTGGCAACCGAAAATCTTATTCGAAATTTAATTTGAAAATTTTATCCGAAAATGTGATTTGAATTTTTAGGTGAGAATTTTATAATAAATATTGACACGTGGCAACCGAAAATCTTATCTGAAAAGCTTATCAAAATTAATGGTTTAAGTATAAAAAATAGAAAATAAAATAAAGTGAATAGTGTTTTCCATTGCCCTTGCTCTTTGAGGTAGAACCAAAAAAAACAAGGCTGTCACTATTCACTTGAATAGTGACAAACCTTGCCTTGCCCTTACCCTTTGGGGTGGAGGTGCTCTAATAATGTAGAGCAAGAGTACCATGCGTTAGAAACCAAATCCAACCCGTTATCGTCATACTGAAATGATGTATATATGAGTAGTTAAGGGAATGTCGAAGATGTCCTTTATCATCATTGTCCATATATAAAATTTTGTTAAATTCACAAAATGGGTATTAACTTGTAATCAAGAAGATTAAAAGTTGGCCATACAAACTTGTTACAACAAGTACACCTAATTACGCATTTGAAATATATATACTAATTTCTGTATGTGCTAAGATTTTGACAAAAATATACAGAAAGAAGATAAATTGATGTCCAGGTCTAAAAGCTTTAGGCGTTTGGGAAAGGAGAGTTAGAGGTACTCCATCCATAAGCATGCATTCTGGTAAATACCAATCTATGAAGCCACTGCCATCTCCATTCTTATATTTAGCCATAATGCTCAACTCGTACGTAGTCAAAACCAAATTGTGGCATATACGCGGCACATATCACAGATTCACAGGCCAGGCCATATATGAATTTCCTTCCAAGGTTCTAATCACATGAAAGTTCTACACAAAACTGAAATCTGTTTTTAAGAATTAATCTACAAGATCCCTTTTATTTTATTTTTTTTGTCAATGGCTAGCTTGTTATGCTTCAATAGCTACTTCCAGTACCTTGCTTTCCAAGCTGCCTCTTCAGCTTCCCTAGCTTCCTCTTCAGCTTCATCAACTTTCCTAAATGCCTCTTCAGCTTCTGCTATGGCAGCTTTGGCCTCTGCAGCTGCTCGAGCCATAGCCACAGCAGCCTCCTGTCGGGCCGTGGTCCTTCTTATGATGATTATCTTCTTACGTTGTGGTCTAGATTAATAGTCTAACAAAATAAGCATTTATTTCATAGCATAATATATATAAATTTGTATTCTTTCAGGCAATTTCATCCTATGCATGTTAAGAAAAGGAAAAAAGCATTAAGAAGAAAATAAATTAATGATAATATCTTCCTAAATCCATATATATTTTGAATATATTTATTAGATTTAAAACATGAAATAAATATTGCTTCTTCTTTTTTTGGACAATGATCAGGTACCCAACTTGCCATTCGTGAAATAAATATAGAAAATTACAATATATATATATATATATATATATATATATATATATAAGTGTTGATTGGACTGTGGGATTAGTACTTGTTATATAAAGAATTCTCCTTTTATAGGCAGGAAAAAAAAAAGTCAAATTGAAATATAAATCTCACGAGAAACCTGCCAATGATTTTCTAGATCTGGATCAAAAGAAGACTGCTTGATTATGAAACCCTAACAGAACAAAGTAATTGTAACAGAAAATTAGAACTGGAGATGTACGTACCTTTGGTACATCATCGATTCGCTATTTTGAAGTTCGCACGTAGTTCTAGCATCATCTTGGTCTTCAGATGACACAAACACCCTCCCCATTATCTCGGTATCTCTCTCCCTCTCGAAGAGGAACCCAAAACCTAATCAAATAGAAATTAATTGGAAGCAGGGTTTAGGGATAGTTTTATTTTATAGATGAGACGGAGTGGAGAGTTCTTTAGAATGGTTGTTTGGAAAATACGATGGGCTGTTTGTGGGCTAGTGCATGAACATATATGATCCGGATCTCCTAGGTTATTATCAGGCTCCATCTTAATGTCTATCCTTGACTATATAAGGGAGCATTTTTACTCACCACTTTAACCCAATGTGTACTCTCGTCACTCTTCTCATGTCTTGACACATATCTATAGTATAACCATAGTTAACTTTTTACTTTTAAATCTTCTATAATATTTAAAACCAAACTCCCCCTCCCCGCCGCCCCCCTAAGTGTACCCTAGTTTCGATTAACGTACGAGACAATCTTAAGACAACCCAATATAATACTCTCTCCTCCTCCTCCCTAGAGAATGACAAAAACACACAAAAAAAACAAAAACAAAAACAAAAAAACAAAATAGAGTTAACTTCATAAATATCTTTTTTTATTTTTTATTTTTGTTTTAAATATTTAAAAAGATTTAAAAATTAAAAGTTAACTGTGGTTATGGGAAGGGTGGTGAGGGTAGACATTGAATTCAAATAGGATACTAAACATACCCTTAGTGCTTGAAGAGCTATTGTTAAAAATAGCTTTATCAAAAATAGTCAAAATTACCCCTTATTTTCATAAATATTGACTTTTATAAAAACTTTTAAAATTATAAATAAATAAATAAACTCACCAAAATATATTCAAATGCCTTCAAAATTAAAACCTACATAAACCTATAAAAAAAACAAAGAAGTGTCCAAGTAAGTTAACTCAAAATAATATAAAATAAAAAGAGAAAAAGTCAAACTGCGTTTGGTTCATGAGCCAATAAACTAAATTAGTGCAGTGACAACAAAAGAAAACAAAGCGGGTGTTGTTACCTTTTCTTTGGTTCGATTATGTATGCAATGTTCTCTGCAAGCAAGGAAGTGCAATGTGTTATGTGGAAAACGAAGTTAGTCACTACTCTTTCTGAATTTTTTTTAAAGGAAAAAAAAAAAGAAAAGGAAAGAAGAAGAAAAGTGTTAGTTTGTATAGAAAAACACTTTCACTTTGTCCCACGTTAGAAGAGAGTAACTTTCACACATAGTTTATAAGCACCAACTCACTGGAAATGCTAAGTAGAAAGTGGGCCTAGTGAAATGGAATATGGGGCTATTAAATATATATATATATTTATTCGTTAAAAGATGGGCTATGTTGATTAATTTTTTTTTTAAATTATCTAAAATTCAAATTCTGTTTGCACAAGGGGTGGAGGAAAAATACTATCTAAAGGACACTGAAGGACTCTATCACCCAACCAAGTCAGTATTTTCTATTTTGATTCTGCTGCACACGAAGAGTAAGGTAGCCAAACAATTATTAGAATGTAAAAGTATTAATCAAGCACAAATCAGTAAATGGCTCAGTTTCCATAATCAACAATCTGCAGCACATATAGAAAATATAACCTTCCACACCAGTAAAAATTTAGAGTAAAATCAAAAATAGCACTGACATTTACAGGGGAAGCCTTGTTCCCGAAAATTTAATTAAAGAAACGAGGCAATTTGATTTTCTCTCTTCTTTTTTTCTATTTATTTTGAGTTAACTTTTCCGGACACTTATTTTGTTTTTCAGGTTTATGTGGGTTTAGTATTGAGGGCATTTGAGTCTATTTAGGTGAGTATTTTGTTACTATTGAAAAATTTTATTAAAAATTGACAGTTGTAAAAAGTGGGTGTAAATTTTGGCTACTTCTTATTTTATAAAAACTCATGAAAATAATGATACATAAAAATGAGAAGTATTTAGAGAGGTTTCACATCTAAGCATCTTTTACAACGATGTGTGTATAAAACCATTGATCAAGTTTATTCTTACCTAAATGTGTCGTCCGAAGTAATAGTGTAACAGCATAAGTATTTGTTTGGTAGCATAATTTAAAGAATTTTGTCTTCTTTCATGCAAATTCATGATTATATCTTCCTAAATCCATAAATAATTGGAATATATTGATTAGATTTAAAACATGAAATAAATATTGCATTTAAAAACTCATGAACGAATGGAATCTATATCATTCCTATTTTTCTTCGCAATGTGACAAAGAAAAGGTTAAAGGCAGAACTACGTGCTTGACGGTGTATGTTCTTTTAGAAAATAAGGAAAGGACATGTTTTTAAAAATAAACAAAAGTATTACGTACGTTGGTGGGATCGAAGAAAATGAAAGGTAAAAAGCAGAGAGGATGTTTTTGGTAGCTCTGTTGTGCGCTATTCAGCAGAAACAAGACCTCTCATGTTCTTTTCTTAATGCATTCATGTGGACAGTGGCTGAATGATATTGATATGACAAGCCAAAGAAATAGCACATTTTGGAATCACATCAATATATTGTAATCAATTCTATAAAATGTACAAACTTTTTATTCATTCCAGACAGATATAACTTTAACCCTTAACTTAATGCTATGATACATATGAAGAAGCACTATGATGTGCAGAAGGAGATGTTTTTATGACATATTGCAAGAGTAGAGAGAGAGAGAGAGAGAGTGAGGAATGTACTTCAGCTTTCCTAGGTAGACGCTATTTCAATCTCATATTTCCTCATGATAGGAGTTCCATGCACAACACTATATCCAGTTACCGTTCGTGAGGGATCCGAACCGAAAGTGCTAGTGCTATATGTTCCATTTGAAGTATCATAGACAGGTGCAGTTGGGTATGAAGTATCCGACATCAAGTGCTGAAACGGGTTAGTTGAAGGTCTAGGAATCTCAATAGCTCCTTCCAACATTTTCACCACAACACTCATCGCAGGCCTTGCCTCAGGAATATACTGGACACACCAAATAGCAACCTTTACAATTCTCTCAGCCCTCTCTTTATCTTTCTCCTCTATTCTGCAAACTACCATTATCTCTTCTAGTTCTCCAGGCTCAAACTTCTTCCAAACCCACCTTGGGAACCAGTCTTGGCTGTCTTGAATATTATTGTCAAGATTCCTTCTCCTGCCTATGATCTCAAACAATAGCATCCCAAAGCTGTAAACATCACATTTGTGTGTTACAGAAAACCTCATCCAAACTTCCGGTGCAGCATAACCAGGAGTGCCTCTGCCCCCAGTCATGGTTATATGAGTATTATCCCTGTTACAGAGCTTGGCCAAACCAAAATCAGCTACTTTTGGAAAGAAATTTGCATCCAAAAGAATGTTTCCAGGCTTTATATCGTAATGGACTATTCGTTGTTCGCATTCTTCATGCAAGTAAGCAATCCCTCTCGCTGTCCCCACCGCAATTTCATGAAGCTTTTCAAATCCTAAGTCCTTGTTGCTATGAAATAAGAACTTGTCAAGCGATCCATTTCCCATGTACTCATAAACAAGTGCTCTGAGGTGTTTCTCAAAGCAGAAGCCATAAAGACGGACCAGATTGAAATGGTGAATTCTTCCAATTGTACTAACTTCCGCCATAAATTGTTCCTCGATTCTCTTGTCTGAGCTCCCATTTAGAACCTTCACTGCTACAAGGGTTCCATTACTAAATATCCCTTTATAAACTGCACCAAATCCTCCTTGCCCCAACAAGTTGGTGAAGTTATCAGTTGCAATCCGAAGATGTTGAGAAGTGAACCTGATGGGCTTCTCTCCTTCCATATCATTTAGAAACTTGTCCATTGTGAATGTCTGGAAGTCGGGATTAAGGAAAGAGCTGCCTGTCTGACTTCTTTTCTGGCATTCTTGAACCACGAAATTCACTATAACGATCGTCACTAAGAGGACCACTGCATAATTTAAAACTCAATGAAAAACCATTAGCACTTGACAATTGTTGCTTTTTTCTAAAATGAAATGAAGATCAAGTAATTAACAACAAATCAATGCAGAAAACAAAAAGCAAACGGGGAGAGGGATAGATCTTACCCGAACCTATGGCAATAACTGCTGTCTCTCCAATGTGGAACTGTGATGGACTCTCGTAACTCGACATTATCGGCGAAATTAATCAGAGGATATATTACAATGGAATTATAAAAAGCATTCAACAAACTCCCAAATGTTCGGTAGTAGCACAATTTAGATTACACATGACAAGATATGGATTTGATTAGACGGAAAGCTCAAGGTAAAGAACAGTTCGGTAAGTCCATTCTTTGACCAAACTGAAACTATTCTAATCGTTGAATCCGTGTGGGGTTTCCATCATGATGATTTGATAACAAGGCCGGCTATAGAAAATGGTGATTTTGTATTAAGGTTCCAAAACCTTTGCTTTGTTTTATCATCTTTGGACTACATAATCTGCCCTCTCTAAGTATTTAGTGATAAGTCCCAAGATGTTATAATCAGTCTCCTTAATATTATACATATCAGTCTCCTTCAGTTGAGCGATATCTCTCAACTATGGTTAAGTTTAAGGAAAAATATTTCTATGTAAATGTTGAGCAAGAGTGACAGGTACACATGGAGACACTGTCATGACCACAGAAAAGTCCTGGGAAAGATAAGAAGATTAAAGCTAACTTTCTCAGGTTGCAGCTGGCAAATTGCATAATAGGAAGAAACTATTCACTTTTTATATATGACTATTGCAAATGGGAGAGAAACCATCCCTAACCTAATTATGAAAAGTAAAACTAAAATCACAAAAAAGGAAAAAGAGCAAGCATTTTAACAAGACTTCAATAAACTTCTTGACTTTCAGTGAGCTGTGTTAGGGAAGTCTCATGACATGTTTGCTTCTAGACTATTCCGTTTGGTTTCGAGAAAATAGAATAGAAAGTGAAGTATGAAGCGGGTTTTGTGTGGCGTGAAGGTTGTGTTGTTCCTTTGGTCTCTAGAGATGGTGGTGTTTTGATTTTCTACCGGACTGTCATTTAATTTAAAATATCACTAAATTATGATAGAACTGTGGTGGACTTTGTATTTCCTTCATGTTTACATGTATTTTGTATCTGGCTTTTACATCTGAATTTTGATATGAAACTAATCATGGCAGCAAGTGCTTTGTATTTGGAATGATATTTGTTTTACTTGTGATAAGTTTACACTCAATAAATGACAAATTATATGTAAATCACTTGGAAGTTTTTAAAAAAAAGGTAAATAGCTTTGGATCTAACATGAAGCGTACGGCATCGGCCAACTTTTGAAGCGAGAATTCATCAGCTGGATTGGGTGCAGGACCTACTCCTCTGGCATGCACCCTCTCCCCCCAAAATGGCTGGTCCCCAAAGAATGGTACAATTGTGGTTGGACACTAAAAAGAACACAGAATATGAGCCAACTGAGTAACTGAATCATTTACAAATGTAAGACTCCCCAAGAATATAGGATTATCAGTTACCGAGCTTTCAGACCAGCAGCAGTTGCCCCAACATCCCCATGATGCACCTAAGAAATTTTTCATATCGTGAGAAACCGGGAGTAGCCTAGTTATCAAGGGGAACAAAACAACCAAGCGACAAAAGGTGCATCAAGTTCATGTGATGTTCTGAACACCAGGTGCAGTGAAATCCCAACCAAATTAAAAGAATTAAAAGCATTGAAATTTACGAGCGAGCATCGTTGGAATAGCCAATCATGAGGGTTGTCCCTGAATACACAGAATCACTCCGTCGCGAAGAGAAATATATGAAGGCTTTGGATGTAAAGAAGCATAAGAATACAATGTGCTTGAAAGAAATCTTTTTTTAAGAAACAAGACTTACAATTACCAAGGCCACCCCGAGCCTCGGTTGATGATGCCTCTCTGTCCATTATTTCCAGAGCTTGGAGAATAATATTGGTCATTTTCTCTGGTTCTTCAAGAAGCTAATACAATACACATAAAATGCACAATCAAGTAACCTTAACTATGCAATTCAGAGGTATACTCCGCATATATTAGACATGCCTCAGTCAAATTAGATATTGAACAACTGAACAACCAAAGGGTCGATTTGTCATCTGTCATGAATAGACCCCCACAACCTGTTCGTTGGGGACCAACATGAAGGTGGTCACTCTTTGGAGATTGTGGCTTTGGTTGATTGGTTTAATTGGGAAGGAACAAGTAATTTTTTAGGGTAAGGACAAACAGAGCTATGGGATAGAACTGGGAAAAGAATATTAAACATGAATAGAAAGCGCAACAAACTCACAAGGCTATCAAATCCAATATAGACAGGCTGTTCACCAGCTTCAAGCCACTCCGCAAGTGAATCTGTGGGTTCATAATTTAAAGCAAGGTCAAGAAAACAAAAACCAACAACATCAAGCTTCGGTCCCCAATCTGCCAAACAAGTAAAACGTAGAGCATATCAGCTAATAATCAGCATACTGTATTCTCATTTGGTCTAGCTGGTCTATTTCTACCACATCAAATCATATTCCTGAGGCTTCTGCAACATTATCAGCATACTAATGCTAGAACTAGAAGAAGCCCATGTAATAAGATAAGATATGCTTAATAATCCAAAACCACCATGAGGATTCTCTATCATATCTTCAGCAAGAAATTAAAAAAAATAGTCTTGAGTAATGCGAGAAGGCATCTTCTGGTACTCTTTCTCCATATTAAATGAAATTATGACTTTAGTTTACTTCTAATGAAATAAATTACCTCGAAGATTCATAAACTAGCGGAGGGATCTAGTAGATAGTAGATTGTGAAATTATTCACATACATTTTTAGCCAACGAGATTATCAACATACTTTAAAGTGCAAAACAAGTAAGAAACAAGGTGAAGAGTAGTAAGGAAATCCACATGGAAAAAAATAGTAACAAGCTCTGCGAGTTCATACTCGAACTACCATGTAGAAAATGATTTCCCTTGATTTAAATCTGTTTACAATGTACAGCTATATAGGAGATTTGTTTGACTGTTACAAGAAATAATAAACAGCAATAATTACAAAGAATCAAAACTGATCTTCTACACAATCAGCTTTGATTCTCAATCAAAGCGATCTTCGCTACTCAATCGCTTTGATTGAGAAGAGGAAATCTCTCTAACAAAGATGTCAGGCGTCCTTTCTGCATTTTGCATCCTTCCTTGAGTTTAAAGCAAAAGCTCTCATAGCAGATGCTGTCACGTGCCCTGGACAAAGCAAAAATGATGCGCTTTGATGAGAAAAGTAGCAACTTCTATTGTACAGAAATTGGTCGAATTGCAAGCCACTTTTATATTCAATGCTCAAGTGTTGAAACATACAATGAAATGTTGAGACGCCACATGAATGAGACTGAGGTTATTGTTTTTGTGAACTATTTTATCTGTATTTTTACTCTATTTTCCTACCAGTTACACCCCATTCATTTCTTCTATCAAACTCGTTTTCAGAAAAGAATCCTACGCAAAATTCCTAAAAATACACTTTAGAATTTTAAACATTAATATTTATAAGGCTATACTATTTAAATTACAGTTTCTGAGAGTGAATCCAGAGCGGACTCTTCTTGTTTGATTCTATTCTAGTTATCGCCGATGTATTAGTGAGCAGAATTTTACAGCCCGCGTATTGAACTGCAAAGATGGTATATGCTACAAGAAGGTTTCTTTTTCCTTAGGCTCTCCTTTGTGTAATGTATGTATTCGAATGATTATTTAACTGATTGATATTTTTTCTGCCAGGTTGTTGACTCACTCATGCAAGGTTAACATGCAAATTGCAATGGTATTCGTTCATTCTCGAAAGGACACAGCAACAACAGCTCAGAAATTGGTATACGTTTATATTCCATCTTCTTTTGTATGATACGTTTCCTTTGGATGATACGTCGTCTTTTGTATGATACGATTCCATTACAGCCGCAAGGCTCGACTCTATAAATAGAAATTGTAAACGTACAGCCGCACGGCTATACTTTTTTACATTCGTATTTTTAAAGTATAGCCGCGCGGCTATAATCTTTAAATATATTCGAACCTACGAAGCTTGCACTCGCAGAGGACGGAACTTTCTCTCGCGATCGCTGCCGTCCTCCGGTTCGCCCGAAAAAGACCCAACCGCCAGAGGCGTCCGCTTCGCTACTACCTAGCCGCCTAGCCGCCTAGCGCCAGCCTAGCGACCGCCTAGCCGCCTAGCGCCCGCCTAGCCACCGCCTAGCCGCCTAGCGCCCGCCTAGCCACCGCCTAGGCCGACTTTTCAAACACTGCGATTGACTGAAAGTCTGAAACCCGAAATTATTAACAGCAGCTCAGCTGAGTTTGGTTTATACTTTTCAGTGAGCTGTGGTAGCTGTTATTATTACCCTGGAGCCTTGACAATGTCAGATCCATAAATTTTTTCCTCGGAGTTTCAAGATGAAGCTCCAATAATTTTCCTCCTAGGAAAGTCATCTCTATAAGGAACAAACCAGCATCCATGCATCGGATTATGTCGTCAGGAAAAGGAAGAGGAGCCAAATCCTAGAAGAAAAAGAACCAGTAGCTATAGCACTGAAATTGTGGTTTTAAAATAATCAATTTCTTCAGAAATGGTAACATCTTTGGCTGGATGAGTAGTTGGCGCGTATCATCTAGACTTGGTTATGATTTCTCTATAAATGATATGTTTTCGCATGTTGAAGCTTTAGCTTTACAAAAAGCTCTACGTTTTCATCACTTTGAAATTAGGGGAGATTCTTTTTATTAAAAAAAATTAGGGGAGATTCTAAATGAGATCTTATTCAAAATTTGAAGAACCAGGGTATCATTCCTTGGAAAATGACTTCCATTATTCAAGATATCCGTTTCCTTATCCAGCAAATCCCAATAGTCCACTTATGCTGTAATTTCAAAGAGACAAATATGGTAGTAGATCAATTAGCTAGTATTGGTCGTCAATTATTACATCTTTGTATCTGGTTTAGTAATTTTCCTTTTTCAGTTGTTTATCGTTACGAAACAGTTGTTAGATTTGATGTGCAAAAGGAGAGGATTTCTTGATGAAGGGACCAAGAACCTTGAAGCTCCTATCTGTACTTCTCATCCTACTGTCTCATGTTAGGTTGATACTTGATACCAGACTGGAAGTTTACTAATGGTCATTTGTATCTACATGTGACAAGCTTGGACGGGCAATTTACTAATGACATAAACTTCTAGTGTGGGGATAAAATGCCCGTCCAATCTTGTCTCCTGTACAAAATGCAACTCCACTGCTGATTTATTGCGTTCAAAGAATCGCTTAGAACAGGAAACCACTGCCCTCTCTCCCCTCAAGAGATTAAAACTACATAGAGTACGTATGGTTATGATGTTGAGAAGTTGAAACAAGCAAGATTGCATGGCAGCTTAATGGGGTAGAGGACCAAAAGTTTGTCAGCAAAGTATGTACTTAGAGGAGGTTATATGGTTTCTAAAACTGTTAGAAACCAAACTCAGCTGAGCTGTTGTTACACGTATTCGGCTGCTCCGCAGATAAGTAGATAGATATATAGTATGTATACTCAATAGAAGCCTGCATGAGACTCTCTGGCAATGAATTCTGAAAACCAACACATTTTCCGGTTGAAGAGCAAAAAGCGGTTCTGGTATAACATAAACCGGATTTAAAACATATGGTGTTACCTGTCCAGCTAGAAAGTTATAAGTTACACATCTGCACCTTGCTGGAAATTTCTTTTGGTTTCTCATCGCCCTTTTCCTGCAATCAAGGGATCAAGTCATTGGTTGCAAATAACAGCAAGTATCAGCAAAGGTCAAGTAAGTTGAATGTTAACAAGATGTTCAAGTTGGCAAAATATTTTCCCAATATGAGAAAACATGTGGCTGCATATGATATGATATGACAAGAATCCAGAAAATGGATCATTTGGTCATTGGTGAATATTAAATGGAAGTTACATGTATTTATAATCAAATCCTTGCTGTAAATCCTAAAGTCATTGCAGTAATCAGTTGTATATGAACACCGAAATGATGGTTTACATTGTGGCATTCCAAGAAATCATAAATATGCACCATCAGTTCTATAAAATTCCAATTTTCTTTATCAGTATCATTTTGAAAATATACAAATTAAATCTAAGATCGCTAATAAGGAAAGAGCAGTTTGATGTGCAAAATAAGATGTTTTCTGTGCAGCACTCTGCTAAACATTTAAAGTAACGCATCTAGAGGACAGGGGTATACTATCAGTGACGAATGATGATTACCATATTTTGGAAGACAGAGAGAGAGAGAGGGAGGAATGTTTTTCAGCCTACCTAGGTACACACTCCATCAATCTCGTATTTCGTCATGAAAGGAGTAGCATGCATAACGCTGAATTCAGTCACTGTCTGAAAGGAAATCGAACCAGAAGCGCTAGTACGTTCTGAATGAAAAGCTGAACCGACAGGTTTATTAGGGTGCAGAGTGCCTGGCATCAAGTTCTGAAAAGGGTTAACTGAAGGTCTTAGAATCTCAGCTGCTCCTTCCAACATTCTCACCACAACACTCATCAAAGGCCTTGCTTCCGGCTTATACGGACACACCAGAGAGCTACCTTAACCATTCTCTCTGCACGCTCTTTATCTCTCTCCTTTATCCCACAAACTACCATTAGCTCTCTTAGTTCTCCAGGTTCAAACTTCTTCCATACCCACCTTGGGAACCAATCTTGGCTATCTTGAATATTAATGTCAAGATTCCTTCTCCTGCCTATGATCTCAAACAATAGCATCCCAAAGCTGTAAACATCACATTTGTGTGTTATAGGAAATCCCAGCCAAACCTCTGATGCAGCATAGCCAGGAGTCCCCCGGCCCCCTGTCATGGTTATATGAGTATTTTCCCTGTTACAGAGCTTGGCCAAGCCAAAATCAGCTACTTTTGGAAGCAAATTTGCATCCAAAAGAATATTTTCAGGTTTTATATCGTAATGGACTATTCGTTGTTGACACTCCTCATGCAAGTAAGCAATGTCTTTGGCTGTCCCGATTGCAATTTCATGAAGCTTTTCAAATCTTAAGATCTTGCTTCCATGGAATAAGAACTTGTCAAGGGAACCATTTGGCATGTACTCATAAACAAGTGCTCTGAGATGTCTCTCAAAGCAGAAGCCATAAAGACGGACCAGATTGAAATGGTGAATTCTTCCAATTGTACTAACTGTAAGAAGGTTTATTACATTAAACCTACTAAAGTGATCTTCTAATCAACTTAGGATTACAAAGACTTATTGTTTATTAGGAACTCAAAACCTATCTCGATTAGGCAAGCCTCAAACAGTGTTCAATAAGGATAATGAAGGCTTAAGGGTTCCTAGTTCTACAAGGATTGGAATGGATTAATCCTATAGCATGAAGGATATCTCTAAGTGTTTCTTGATGGGCAAGACACTTAGAGAGATGCATATAAATAGAAGGCTCCCTCCTAGATCCGAATAACACAACACAGCTAAACAGAAATTCACCCATCAAAGTTATAGCTATAAGGATCGGATTCTCGGAGAAGAACTTCTATACCTTGTACGCTAATCTGTTCCAGATCATCCGTTCTTGCGCCAGACCGTCGACTCAGGTTAGTGTTAAACATGTTATGGCTTTAAATGAATTAACATGTGGTATCAGAGCTTAAGTTATATCATGTTATACCTAACAAAACTCGTGCAGGAAAATTGAGAATAAATAACTGACAGTTTTAAGTTATAAAGTATGAACATGATAACAGTATAAAGTATGAACTTTATCATGTTCTTAAAGTTTTCTACAGATCATTGCTTATAGTTCTTGTGCAGTGATTGAGTAAGCCAAAGCGACTCAACCATTGCATGATCACTATATTCAAGGTTTATGATTAGAATTTGCACCATGATGCAAAACATGTCGAAAGGCTTTCATCAAAGATGTCGCAGTGATTGATATGTCTTGCATCATGGTGGATCGACATGGAACATGGATAGATATGGATTAGTGAAAGGTTTTCTTCTGTCTAAAGATGTAGAAGATCTTTTGCTCAGGAAATCCACATCTACTCGTTTCCAGTGTCAATAAGCATGCTTGAATCATTGTCCAAAGATGTGATTAAGTATGTTTGATTAAAGTTCGGGATAATTTATATATAAAGTGCTTATCTTGTTTTAAACATGTACAGTCAATCATAACTCGATTCGAACTCTCACCGGCTCAAATTATAAGAAATGGAGAGAAGATGTGGAAATTGCTCTTGGACTTCTGGATTATGAGATGGTTCTTACTGATGAAACTCTATCAGTACTGCGATTGATGCATCCGCTGAGACTAAGACTAAATATGCAAAGTGGATTAAGGCCAACAAAATGGCAATTCGATCATGAGGAGGTCTATTTCTAAGAGGTCGAGGCGATATTATTTGAAACGAGAGTGCTAAGCTATTCATGGAAGCTATTGCAGAAAACTTCCAAGGATCCAAGAAAGCTGAAATTGGTTCACTCATGAGCCAGCTTGACAGATATGAAATACAATGGAGAAGGCTGCATAAGAACTCATATTCTGAACATGGTTGAGATAGGAAACAAGCTGAAGGCTCTAAAAGTCCATGTGGATGAAACCATGATGGTGCACTTTGCTATTAATTCTCTACCTAGCATTTTTAGACAATCAAAACTACTTATATTGCTCGTATGAGATATGGTCAGTTGCTGATTTGATAGGTATATGTGTGCAGGAAGAACAAAGTATCGAAAGGACAAAGGAAAAGAACAAGTGTATTTGGTGCAGGATACTAAGTTTAAACCAAAGGAATGGACCAAAAACAAGAACACAGATAAGCGCAAAGGAAGATGAGTGCAAAGGGCACGGGTCCAGTAGGTTTGAAGTGTTTCTTCTGCAAGAAATTTGGACATTTAAAGAGAGATTGCAGAAGATACAAGCGCTGGTTGGACAAACAAAAGGAAAAGGTAAGCATGAAAATGTCTCTGTGATTTATGAATCTAATACAATTGAAGTTTTATCTAATTCATGGTGGTTAGACAGTGGTGCAACAGTTCATGTGACTAACTCTTTGCAGGGATTCAAAACAAAGAGGGTGCCAAACAAGGATGACTTGAAGGTGTTCGTGGAAATGGAGAAAGAGTTAGAGTAGATTTTGTTGGTTTAGCTAGTCTTGAGTTGGAGTCAGGTTTTATTTTGGAATTAGTTGATGTCGTTTATGTTCCTTCTATGACAAGGAATTTGTTATCGTTAGCAAGCTTGTAAAATCAAACTTACAGTTTGAGTTTGATGAGTCCGTTTCTCCATTTTCAAGTAAAGTTTTATTGGTAATGGATTATTGATCGATGGAATGTTTCGTTTGAACTGCAAATTACCAAATCAAAGTACTGAGAGATGATAAATGTGTTAAGTTCAAAACAGCCTTGTAATGCGAATCTTTCACACTATGGCATAAGAGACTTGGACATGTCTCAAAAGAAAGAATGAATCTCCTAAGCAAAGAATCAATTCTCCCACCACTTAATCACCATGAACAAGATAAAACATGCATTGAATGTGCAAAAGGAAAGCTAACAAATCTCGAAAGAAAGGGGCAATAAAAGTGAGAAACTACTTGAGATAATACACACAGATATCTGCGGACCTTTTCCGTTAATACACATGATGGTTTCAGTTATTTTATTACTTTTACAGATGATTTTTCAAGATATGGATATGTGTATCTGATAACAGAAAATCCAAAGCACCGGAAATGTTTAAAATCTACAAGGCGAAGTGGAAAATCACCTTTGGATTCTAAGATAAAAGTTGTAAGATCGATAGGTGGAGAGTTCTATGGCAAGTTCACGAAAAAGGAAGAAATCCAGGACCTTTGCAAACTTCCTACAGCAAGAGGGCATTGTTGCACAATATACAAATCCTGGAACACCGCAGCAGAATGGTGTTTGAAAGAAAAATAGAACCTTAATAGAGATGGTGAGAGCATGATGTGTTGTGCAAAGCTTCCTACTTTTCTATGGGGAGAAGCTTTAAAACTGCAAACTACCTTGCCATGAATTCCCACCAAAGCTACAAACAACATACCTACGAATCTGTGTAAAGAAAGCCTAGCTTGGCTCATCTAAGGACCTGGGGATGCAAGGCAGAGGCAAGTGTACAAATCCTATGCAGAAGAAACTTGATTCCAAAGCAAAGTGAGCTGTTTCTTCATAGGATATCCAGATAGGACAAAAGGTTATAGGTTTTATTGTCCTAAAAATAACACTAGATTTGTGGAAACACAGAGAGCAATTTTTAAGAAGAGGAGGAAGGATTAGATGAAACAGATTTTGTTTTTGATGAAGTTTTGGAAACTAAGGAAACTGCAGCTGAAAACCAAACAAGAGAAGTCACTATCTTACCTTTTGATGCCTTGAAGAAAACCAGCCAGAATCTGGCTCGATCAGCCAGATCGGAAGAAATGCGACATGATCGGCCAGGCGGCTCCATTCTGACAATCGAGAGATCACAGAGACCTAAAAGGCCAGCCTTGTCAAATGACTACTTTGTTTACCTGCAAGAATCGAGAGCATGACATCAATACTGAGAAGACCCGCAACTTTCAAGCAGGCCATGGAAAGTGACAAAAGTTCACAGTGGTCTGCAGCCATGGAATCTGAACTAGAATCAATGAGCAAAATGGAGTATGAAACTAGTTAATTTGCCATTAGGATGCAAACCTATAGGATGCAAGTGGGTTTATAAAACCAAAAGGAATGCACAAGGACAAATAGAAGAAGTATAAAGCCGATTAGTGGCAAAAGGTTACACACAAGAAGAGGGAGTTGATTACAATGAAACTTTCTCCTCAGATCAACTAAAGATTCATTTAGAGTCATAATGGCTTTGGTTGCTCATTTTGATCTGCATCTTCATCGATGGACGTTAAGACAGCTTTCCTAAATGGAGCTGATTGAAGAAATATATATGAAACAAATTGGATGGTTTTGACTCAAAAGGGAAGAGAATTTAGTGTGCAAGCTGCAGAAATCAATATATGGTCTAAAACAGGCATCAAGACAATGGTATCTCAAGTTTGATGAAGTTGTTAAGTCCCAAGGCTTCATTGATAATCCATTGGATGAATGCATCTATATGAAATTCAATGGAAGGAATTTCATCCTCATGTTCTATATGTGGATGACATTCGCTAGCAAGTAGCAATCTGTCCATGTTACATGACACTAAAAGGATCTGTCCGATCACTTTGATATGAGTGATTTGGGAGAGGCAAACTATGTTCTTGGAATAGAAATCAGCAGGGACAGAGAAAGGAAAATGATCATGTCAGAAGGCATATATTGAGAAAGTGCTTAGAAGGTTCAACATGGGAAGCTATGACAGGATGTCTGTACCCTTCTCAAAAGGGGATAAATTGAGCAGTGAACAATCTCCTAAAACTGAGCAAGAGAGATTGAGATGAAGGACAAGCCCTATGCATCACTAGTAGGAAGCTTGATGTATGCACAAGTCTGCACTAGACCAGGACTTGGCATTACTGCATAAGTGTTCTTGGCAGATTTCACTCTAATCCAGTCAAGCACATTGGATTGCAGGCAAGAAAGTATTAAGATATTTGCAGAGAACTAAAGAGTACAAATTGGTCTATAGAAAGGTTGAAAATTTGCAGCTGGAAGGATATGCAGACGCATGACTTTGCAGGATGCCAAGATACTAAGAAATGCACATCAGGAGTTGTTTTTCTATTTGCAGGTGCTGCAGTGGCATGGAAGAGCATGAAACAGCAGTATGTGTCAACCTCCACTATGCAAGCAGAATTCTTAGCAGTTTATGAAGCTACTTCAATGGCAATGTGGCTTAAAAATTTCATGTCTATGCTAAGACTTGTGGATTCAATACAGAAACCGATTCAATTATGGAATGACAATACTGCGGCAGTATATTTTGCACAAGGAAATAAGAGATCAAATGGAATGAGGCATTTGCATTTAAAGTTCTTATCTGCGAAGGAAAAGATTCGAGATGGAGAGACTGCTCTAAGTCACATTGGCACAGATTTTATGATTGCGGCATCCTTTGAATAAAGGGTTGCCTAATCATGTTTTTCACGGGCATGTGGCAAGCATGGGATTGCAATTCAGTTTTGATGCCTAAAGTCGTGGGAGTCGTGGGAGCTAGAGTTCTTACAGTTATGTTTTAATTCTGATTTTGTTAACTAGTTTTATCTAGACAGTTTTATTTTGCAGATTTAATTGAATTACTTTTATACAATGTTCTGCATTTGCTATTTATGGATGACAAATAGAACAAAGGCCAAACTGTAATCATGTCAACATTATGTTTACAGTTTGAATCTATGAATGAGTCATTAAAGATTGTTCAAACCTTGGTAGTTTTGAAGGGTGGGCAAAGAACTGTTCAGTTTGTCACACATACAGTAAAACCAAAAAATTCTTGTTTTTCAATCCAGTTGGAAGCCTTATGTGTTTTGCAGTTCATGTATGTGATTATAAAAGTCTTGGATGTTATATATCCATGTACTTCGATAGTCCTTTATGAATTTTTCAAAATGACAGTGGTTGATAAAAGGAACAAGAGAATTTTGAGTTCCACATGGCCATTAAGTAAATGAACAATAAGTCTAAATTGATTATTTGATCAAGTGGGAGAATGTAAGAAGGTTTATTACATTAAACCTACTAAAGTGATCTTCTAATCAACTTAGGATTACAAAGACTTATTGTTTATTAGGAACTCAAAACCTATCTCGATTAGGCAAGCCTCAAGCAGTGTTCAATAAGGATAATGAAGGCTTAAGGGTTCCTAGTTCTACAAGGATTGGAATGGATTAATCCTATAGCATGAAGGATATCTCTAAGTGTTTCTTGATGGGCAAGACACTTAGAGAGATGCATATAAATAGAAGGCTCCCTCCTAGATCCGAATAACACAATACAGCTAAATAGAAATTCACCCATCGAGTTATAGCTATAAGGAGCGGATTCTCAGGAGAAGAACTTCTATACCTTGCGCCAACTGCTCCAGATCATCCAGTTCTTGCGCCAGCACCATGTTAGACTCAGGTTAGTGTTAAACATGTTATGGCTTTAAAGGAATTAACACTAACTTCTGCCATGAATTGTTCCTCAATTCTCTCGTCTGAGCTCCCATTTAGAACCTTCACTGCTACAAGGGTTCCATTGCCAAATACCCTTCATAAACTGCACCGAAACCTCCTGAACTCAACAAACGGGTGAAGTACGTTTTTATCCGCAGTTGTTGAGTAGTAAACCTGATGGGCTTCTCTCTTTCCATATCATTTAGAAACTTGTCCATTGTGAGTGTCAGGAAGTCCGGATTGAAAGAGCTGCTTCCTTTCCAAGTTATTATCTTCTTTACTGCGATGAAGATAGCAATCTTCATCACAAATATGATGGCTGCAAAATGTAAGAATCCTTGGCATGTTTACTTGAAATCTGAGTAAATGGAATCGGAATGGGAAATATTTGGAGAGAGAGAGAGAGAGAGAGAGAGAGAGATCTTACCCAAGGAGCAATGGCAGCTCTCCCCTTGACATTATTCAGGAGATAGATTACAATAGAATAAAAATCATTTAACAAACTCCCAAATGTGCAAGACTAGCAGAATTTAGATTTACACATGACAAAGTATTTTCAACAAGAACATTGTGACAATACCTGCAGGATGACTCAAAATGCCTAGAGGAGGGTGAATAGGCCAATTTAAGATTCTAATCAAATAAATAAAAATAAACTTCGGTAGCAGGATTGATATGGCTTATCAATCCTGTAATGTGCTGGGCATAAAATAAAAGAACACGCACAGAATTATTTTACGTGGTAAAACCCCACCTGGGAAAATCCACTGACTCCTCAGTCCAACACAAATCCACTATAGAACGATGATTACAAGAAGTACTCACACACTTATCCTAGACACATTCTAGATAATGTTTACCGACTTCTTCGTAACTCAACTTCACATGTCACGGGATGATCTTCGACACTCCTTATGTTGAACGCATATCACCCACGATTGCTTCAATCTCACCGGAGGAAAACGCCACCACGGTCTTGGTGCCTCAACCGTATGAGTCACCGACATGCATATGAATGCAATATGAATGATTAAAGTGTTTGATAAATCACCAAGTAAACATTGAACACTTGATGATTTATCTCAAATATACGCACAGCAGCTTTTCTTAGAATTCTATATGCTCAAAACAAATATCTCAAAAGTGTGACCAAGAAGGAGATGCACGCCTTGGCTTTATACAACTGTGTTGTTATCTTCCAAGAGATGATTCAAAAACTAAGGTATCACAAACGTGCCAAATCAGATTTGATTGAAATAAAGTCCTATTCTATTTCGTCATCTTTTGTACTATAAAGGATGATTTTCCAATCATCAATTGATATCCAACAAAACAGTGTATATCAATATGTAAACAACGAAGCCAAATAGGATATTCATTCAAACATCCTTTCCAAGTCCAAGATGATGAAAACTTAATAATTTAACTTAAACCAAAATAGAGTCTAACTAGGAAAGTAATCTCAAGAGATAAAATCTAATCCTATTAAAAATAAGATCAAGATAAAAATACTTTGAGTGAAAAATAACTCCAATTAGGAATCCTATAATGAATGCATGATTATGTCATGATTTACCTGAGGTCAAGATTCTCATATGGTCAGGGCATGCCTCGGAAGTGTGGGGTTGAAAGAGTAGTGACAAAGCGTTCATCAACAATTCCTCACAAACTAATTTTCACCCTATACTAAAGTCTAGGAAATGCCAATACGAATTTCGTACTAACACATTGTATGTGGATTTCATACAGAGCTCAAAGTGAAGAACATTGTGATGACAAGCCAGCTCTCAAATGAACATTTTAAGTTAAAGCATTACGATAGTATTGAAGCTCCAAATAGTTTCTTAGCTGAAACCTTGCTTTATTATATCCTATTTTGACTACATATGAAGAAGCAAACACAAGTGATGATAAAGCAATGGTTGCATGTAGTCAATGGTTGCATATGAGACAAGGGAAACTTTACCCAAGTATGATTCACATTTAGGTTTAAGGAATCAATGGTTGCATAGTTATATAAGTGACAGGAAGTCAACATAGGGACATATTGCAAACGACGTACGGGCTTGTCTCTTGATCAGGAAAAGACAAGGAAAGCCAAGGAATGAAGATCAGAGGTAACTTCGGCTACAACATTATCAATCAGTACCAACTTCCATCGGATAATTGCATTGTAGGAGTTTGAGAAAGCACAAGTGCCTAGTATTTGGAAATTCCTAAAAATTGATGGATTAGCTTCTAGAAAGCAATAAAAGAGAAGAAAACTCAAAGGGGCAGAGAGGAAACTCTATTTGGAAAGACACAGGAACTTCCAATCTATGAAATTCTAGTAACACGTGTGGGGGAGGATCTCCATCTCGCAGAAGAGCTGACGGCGGACTGTGGGGTCGTTGCAGTCCGGCCCTACGACCACAGGCGCCATCAGTCACGTGCGACGGGCCCTGGGCCCATTATTCAAGGGGGCCTCAAATTTTTATTATAACAAGTGTTATATTATATTATTATTAATTGATTTAATATTTTCCCATCATTTTTAGGAATAGGATATTGAGATGAATCTGAAATTTTGGAACAAAGGATCCATGACGAAAGTTTTAAACGAAATTCTTTGATATTGGCTTGACTTGCATTCTTGAAATTCTTTGACTCACTGGTATGGTATCCATTATTGGACATTTGTTTTCATTATTTAGAAATATGGAAGACATTGCTCAAAGTCTAAAAATATTTTCGAATAAATGCTTTCTCAAAAAAACCCATGCTTAATTGATAAAACAAGAAGTATACAAGTATTAGTGATTAATGCGGGTATGGCACACTATAGATTTTCTCCCTGGGCCTTTGAAAACTCAGGATCGGCCCTGGGTTGTTGGAGTCGCTATGGACGAGTTTGAGAGCGTAGGTGGTGGAAGTCCGCTTGTGATTTACCTTGTAGACGTTGCCGCTGTTACCGTGGCCAAGGACTTTGAGGTTCTCTAGATCGGCGGAGGAGATAGCGCCAAAGGAAGAGTTGTTTGTGATGGCGATGGTGGGAGGGAGGGGAACGGTGAAACATGGGCGGCACTCAAAGGGTTCGGGCAAGGGGAGGCGGAGATTAAGCTGGCGGCGTTGTCGAATGAGAGCCATTTGTTTCTAATTTGGCTGGGGATGTGGAGTGGAGTGGATTATTTATATAGGCTTTCCTTTTTCCAAATAGAAGTAGGAGAGAAGAACTTGAGGGGCAAGCAGCCGGCATCATCCAAATGGATCCCAACTTTTTCGGTTTAGGATTATTTTCCTTTGTTTTATTAATTAATTTAAACATAATTATCTGTTATATAGCATTAATTAGTATAAATCCCAGTGTTCTTATGTCTCTCTCCGTACCAGAAAAACAAGCACTGCACTTGAGAAACTGCCCTTTTAAGTCTAAATTTGACAAGAACACTGCCGTTTTAGTTTCAAAGCAGTGATAATCATCCACCAAGTTATCTGATCCATCTCTAGGCAGCTTACGTTGTTAGTACATTACCCGATCTTGTCTCATACACAGAACACTACTGATTTATTGAGTTCCAAGAATCGGAGAAACCAAAAACCAAAAAACCTGCCCTCTTAAACGATTAGAAACTGATAGCATAGTTATGATTTTGAGTTGAGGAAAGCTGTACTTCAGCAGAGTTGAGGAACCAGAAGAAAACATGCCCAAAAAATTAATTCCACAATCATAAGCTGCAAATTATAGCCTTCACGAATAATACAAATACACCAACAAGCCGATGGTACATAACCCACAAATAAAAATAAATAAGCTGGCAGCTTAAAGGAGTACAAGAACACAAGTTTGGCTGAAAACTATATATTTAGATGAGATACATAACTTACAAACTGTTAGATAACCAAACTCAGCTGTTGCAGAAGGCAGAGAATTGCATAACCAGAACCCCAAAACTTGGTTGGATTCTGTGTGTACCCATATGCACTTCTACTCCATACATAACTATTTAGATGTACTACACTCAAAAGATGTCTGCACGCGCTCTCCCTTGCAATTAATTCTGCAAGCCAACATATATTTTCACAGTTGAAAAGCTAAAAAAACATGGAATTTAAACATCATGTTACCTTTACCTGTCCAGTTAGCACATTACACACTCTGCATTTTGCTAGATATCTCTTTTGGTTTCTCGCCCTTCTCCTGCAATCAAGTACAAGGATCAAGTCATTGGTTATAAATAACAAAAAAACGTTAATAAGCTAAATGTTATCATGAATTCAAGTTGGCAAAATACTATCCCAAAATGAAAAAACATATGCACAGTATCCTCGAATATAGGCAATTGTTAAATTAAAATAGTTATTTCAACCTATTTCAATCTGACTCGTATTTTCAGATGAAGTGCCTCTTAATGCTGGAGAGCAAGTTGCACTAACAGTTCTTAGGGTTAGAAGAATGAATACAATGACTGGAAGGACCTACCTTCTATTTCAGTACTCGCATTGACAACCTGCCCCAAATAAGTACAGGGGTTTTTAGTGAGGTAGGGATTTCAATCACGGAGAACATCTGTTATGGTTCTCACATCAGAGGAAGGCAGTGGAAAAGGACCGGAAAAAAATACAAAGTGGGGAGTAAAAATCGATAGTTAGGGGGAGCTAAGTATGTGAAAACTAAAAGTGGGGGTTATTGTGCAGTAAACTGCTGATGGATTTTGTAATTAAGAAACTTGGGGTGATAATAACAACTAACATAACTCTAGAAGAGTTGTGGATCTAGTTTTAGAAAATGCAAGAGGTCCATGTGTACAGACAAATATTAATTAGAAACAGAGAAGGGACCAGCCTACAACTCATAAAAACACAGGTGCTTCTCTAACAAGGTCACAACTGCAGAATCAGAAAGTCAAGATGCTCTAAAACACAAGTAGAAACCTTGAAGACCAGAAGTCATAAGGCTGAACTTATTCAACACAAGTTTAGCACTCATTGGGCACATTCTAAGCAACTTCAATACTTTTATTACATATCAAATATGTTCTTTGTAGATTATCCCTGCCTACATTTTACAAAAAAAGAAAAGAAAAGACGATGTTCTTGCAAAATATTTTACGACTGAGTAGCAAATTAATGGGTACTTAAACTGATTAAATTAAAATTGAATACTCTGGTCATTCTGTTTAACATGGAAAGAGGAACAAGTGTTTGTAGTGTAATTTTATGCCCTTTCTTTTCTTATCGCCAGTATTCCTTTACCCTTGTACTATGATGCGAATCATATTATATCGATTATTGCTGAAGTTTGACCACCAAGTCTCAATAAGAGTTTGAAGTTGCAAAATGTCAATACTACTATGACATCCCCAGAATGCCCTTTTTACAGATGACAAGATTAATTTAACATAGGATACTGACATACTGTAAAGCTTTAAGGGGCCTACATATTGGCCTTCTTTGCGTTCAGAACCTGTTATAAAATAGTTTTTATAAATAAAAACAGAAATGAGCAAAACAATAACCTTTTTTGGCCAGATAATCTGAAAACCCTAATATTCATAGCATTGTGCAAAAGAAGACTTCATAAGATAAGAACTTAATACATAAGTATTGATTGTACGAGGGTGCATAATAAAAGAAAGGACAAGTAAATAATACAATAAATGAACCTCTGCACACTTCAATCTATACAGTGCTCAATTTGACAACAAATTCAACTTAAGTTGCTAAACATTACCGCATAAAATCACAACAGAAAGTAAATAAGTCGTAGGAATGCAAGCAATCAAATGCTTACCAATCCCTTGCTCTCATAATAATCATCTAGTGCCCATTGATATTTTGACTGATTCAACCCAAACCAACGTGCCAAATGGTCATCCAAACTTGAATGTGCTGCAAAATAACCAAAAACACACCACCATCAGCTGTAGCGAAGAAAATATCCACCAAAAATTATACATGGTGCAGGGTTGGTGACACTATAAAACGAAAATTCAGCTTGCTGAATATTTGCTTTTCTGTTTCTGCAGACCAAAAGATAAGAAAGAGCACAGAAACCACAACACTGGATAATCTATTATCCGTTTACTTATCAGACATAGGTTATAAAATACCAATGAGCTCTGCTTACTGTCACACATAGCATGAAAGTTATAAATAAATCAACACAGAATTTTAAATAAAATAAAATAAATTAGTTTTCCTAACGAAAACCCATTCTTCACACCATGTACTAAACTCTTTACAGTAAAATCCCATCTTGGGTTTTCTTTCATTTCATTTATTCGAGACGAACAATCCCCAATTTCCCTTCCTTTTCCTCTACTTTCCCAACCACCAAACAGAGCACAGCAAAAAACCAAAAAAACAAGTACCAAAAAAAGACTAGAAAAACAAGTAACAAGCATGCATTACCCTTCTGAACTTTGTTCACGGCATTCTTAAAAACCCCCAAGACAGAGCCATTGGCGGCAGAATCTGAAACAGCCATAGGCTGCACCAATTGCTGAGGCGGCGGCTGAACCGGAGGTGGGGCCACCTTCTTGGGGGAATCAAAGACCGGTTCAGGTGGTTTTGGTGTGGAGGGTGGAGTCATGAACACAGTGTAAGGGCCAATCTTGCCGATCATTGGTGGGGGAGTGGAATCTCTGTTGATAGCCATCAATCGGGGTCTGTTTGGTTTGGAGGAAAAGGAGAGAGAAAGTAAGAGAAAGTGAGGGAAAGTGGTGAGAGATCTTGTTGTGGGTTTTGAGTGTGAAGGGAAGTGGAGTTGTTTAGAGTTAAGAGAGTGAGCGATTGGTGTGAGTTGGTAGATAGAAGAGGAAAAAGAAGCTTACTGTGGACTGCACGCCAAACCCAACTGGTCAGATCTTTGTCTTTCTAAGTATTTATTTAGTATTTAAGGAATATTTTCTTTTTAATAAATATTTTGGGAGTGTAGTAGCTCTGTACCGATCTGGCTGTGGCAGATATGATATTTTGCACTTTCTTCATGAGTTTTCACATCACTTTTACAAAATCGTTTGAGGTTTTGAAAATTACCCTAACATCCCATGAGTTGTCACATTACTTTTACAAAACCCCCTTTATAAACTTTTTACCTAAAAATTACTCACGTCATTAAAAAAAAATTATCCAAATGATAATGTTGACTTCAGAGATAGATTGTACATACACCCGAGGACTAATGGTTGAGGTTAATTTTGTCATTTGAAGACTTTTTTTTAATTAAATTATCAATTTTTTAAACTAAAAATGAAAGAGGTTTTGTGAAAACAATTTGAAACCTCAAAGGGATGTTTTATAAAAACAACACAAATCTTAGGGAGTGTTAGTTTAAATAACTCCAAAAATAAATATAAATAGTAAATTTGCATCTTGAGGCTCAAATAGTTTGTTATTGGTCAAAGATATTCTTTTACTTAAGTCAGTCAAATTGTCTGAGAGTAAAAGTAAGAGAGTTTAGACCACTGCCGGATCTATTTGAGGGTGAGTAAAGGTTATTGTAACTCAATTTATCCTTTGTTTTTCTAAGCTTTTTATCACAAATGGTCCTTTACGTTCGAAACTATCACAAATGGTCCTTGAGGTTTTTTGTGACACTAATAGTCCTTAACGTTTGGCTTTTTATCACAAATGGTCACCCGCTGCAGCCTTTATAAATTCATTAAAGGGTGACATGGAAGATAAGTGGACCCCACCTGTCTAATTACATTGTGACATGTGGACAAAAAATAATTAAATAATTTTTTAATGAAAATTCCTTTTCTTTTTTCTTTTTTTTGCAACTTTTCATCCCCCTTCCTTACTCCGTCTCTCTCCCCATCTGCCCTCGCTCTCCACCTTTTGCTCTCCATCTCTTCTCGCAACCCGCAACCTGTGCCCAACGAATCTCTTCTTGCAACCCATTCATGTTCACTGGTTTCATGTTCATGAGAAGAATAAAAGGCCAAAGAAATCAGTATGGGTGGTGGGTTTGATCAAACACACCTACAACACATCTAGCTAGCGACTGATCATTGATCAGCAGCACACTTTTCACAGGGATGGATGGATCATGGATGTTAAATAAATGAACCCCACCCCATCAAACATATCCCTGGCTAGCTACGACTAGTATTTGTACTAGTAGAGATCAAACAAATTCATTACGACCAGGGACTGAGGGAGAAATAAAATGGTTGGCGAAAAGAGGGAGGCGCGTAGGGGAAAACAGGGACAAGAAGAGATGCGATGAAGATGGGTTGTGGGTTGCGAGAAGAGATTCGTTGGGCATGGGTTGCGGGGGTGGAAAGCAACTGTATATCTTATATTTTTGGACAAATTACAACAAACTCCCCAACCTATAGGGTCGTTTACGAGTTCATACCCATTTTGATGACATTTACGTAGTCACATATTCAACACCGCAAAACCTACAATACTCCGTTAAGCGAGATTGTCGAAAATCTGTTATCCTGCCCACGTGACATTTCAGAGACCCTTTTTTAACTAACGTGGACTCCACATAAGACATAAAATTAATAAAATAAATGAAAAAACAATATAAAAAAATCTAAAAAAAAAAAAAAAAAACTCATCCTCTCTCTCTCTCTCTCTCTCGGTTGATCTGGGCCAACGTTTGGCCAACATATTCGTCAAAGTTGGAATTGAGTCTCTGCTCTTGTTCGTCCCCTTCGTTTGCAAGTTCTAGTACAGAGCGAGCCAGAACCTGTGTGCTGGGAACGCCTTGTCTTCCCAGACAGTGAAGAAGAAGATACAGATGATCCATCGAGCCTCGACGACAATGCCGCCAATCTTCCACGGACCTACACCAATCGCATCGAAGGCCAGTCCTTCGATTACTTCGTGAGGAGATTTGATGACGCCATGAATTTGCTGCCCAATTTGAGAAGGCTCGATCTGAGCTTCAACAAGCTCGCTGGGTCACTTCCAAAATTGCCCCCCAATTCGCTGAGAAGAATAATGCCTGTGAATGGCCTCTTGTTTTTCTCTTCTTTTGTTCTGTTCGGGCAACTTGCAACAAAGAAAGAAAGTAGAACCAGCTGCCAAATTAGTGAATTATTTATTGCGCAGTTTGATCTTTTTTTCAAAGATTTTTTAGGTTTTAGACATAAATTTTTTCACTTTTGGAAAATGTTTTTCAAAAAGAAAAAACTACTCAACTTTCAAATCAGGCGTACGATGTATTGGATTCCTTAGAAATCTAAAAATAAATAAAGGCGATTTTTATATTTTTGCTTCTTTTAAAATTTTTCTCTCTCTTTTTGCTTTTTCCAAAATGTCCTTTTTCAAACCTTCCTCTAGAATCCACTCCACACACCCAGCCAACCCCTCCCTACAAAACAAAAAAAAAAAAAAACCAAGGCAGTCACCATAACCCACCAAACTCAAATCGATTTCAAAACCTAATTTGTACTTGGTCAATTTATTGATCAAATTCGAATTTGAATTCAAACCCTAACAGTGCGTTTGGATGAAGAAATTTAAAAATACAAAGGATTTCATAAATGACAGAATTTAAAATGACGAAAATTAATGTTCTAGAATTTGTAAAGTTTCTTGTTTGGATGATTGATTTAAAACACGGAATTTAACCATAATTTGTAAAGTTATAGTCTTTTGAAAATCAATCTCTCTTGTGATTTTAGAAATGACAACTGTTAGATAGAATTTAAACTTGGGATTTATGATCTTCAAATTCCATGTTTTTTTCCACGCGAATTTCTAAATTTCTATGTTTTTTTAATCCAAACAAAGGAATTGATCCATGTCAATTTAGAAATTCCGAGTTTTGTCAAAATCTCAAGTTTATTTCCCTCATCCAAACGCACCATAAGGTTGCAGAACACTAAAAAGCCCCAATTTCAGGCTTCGCTCGATAAAAGGAGGAGCTTTATGTGGCTTCGCTCGATTTGAACAAGAAATTTTCTTCTGTTTAGGAGCGAATAAGACATTATCGTCAATCCGAGGCTTTCAAACATCTGCTTCTCTTCGTCATCGCTTTCAATATCCTTGGGTGGCTTCTTTGTAGTTTCAACCATGGGAGAGCCTGTAGACTCTGAAGTTTTGATTTTAGTGCGAACAAAAAAGAAAAACGTTTTTGTTTTCTGCTTGGGTGGGGGAAGAAATCTGGGGTTGAAGAAATCTGAGAGTGAAAGAAATTAGGAGGAAGGGGAAAGAAATCAAGAGAGAGAATCCGGGTAGGGTTTTAAATTTTTTTAATTTAATATGTTTAATTTTAAAAATAATTTTAAAAATAAATTTTTTATTAGTTTTTTGTCCACGTGGAATCCCTCGTCAATTAAAAAATGGATCCTACAGATGCCACGTATGTATATAACGGATTTTCGGCGATCTCGCTAACGAAGGGGGCAAATTATAGGTTTTTTGCAACGTTGAGCATTTACTCATAAATGTCCCCAAAATCGGGTATAGACTCATAAATGACACTATAGGTTGGGGGTTTTATTGTAGTTTGTCCTATATTTTTTCTTGCAGGTGGCAGTGGGAAAAGAAAAAAACAGAGGGAGAAGGAGACAGGGAGAAGAGATGGATAGCAAAGGGTGGAAAGCGAAAGCAGAGGGGGAGAGAGATGGAGTAAGGAAGGGGAATGAAAAGTTGCAAAAAAAAAAATGGAATTTTCATTAAAAATTTATTTAATTATTTTTTATCCACATGTCACAATGTAATTGGACAGGTGGGCTCCACTTATCTTCCATGTCACACTTAACAGAATTTATAACCAAACGTAGGACTATTAGTGTCATTTGTGATAAAAGCCTTTTTTTCTATTCATGAAGTTCTATTGATGTTCTCTTGAGCAAAAATATGCTATGCGGGCAAATTATTTGATAAAAGTCATTTGAGAGTCGAAGTGGCGTGGATTTGGGGAAGCTAGGCTGCCATGTATAAGAGAGTTTCGACAGATGGTAATATTACATTTACCATAAATTCTTTTGTTAGGTAATGTTATATTTACCATACATTCTTTTTCATGGTATTCCTACCGACAAAAGGGGAAATGAGAAAGCAAGCAAGGGATGCTAAACTAAAAGAGAAGAATGTCATTTAGACCGAATTGCACCCTCTATTACAAACACCGATATTATCCTCAACTTAACCACCTGCAAAACCTAACAAGTGTGAGATTTTATCACAAAAAGTCTCAATACTATTAGTAATAAAACCATTCATTACATATTGTATTTTACGTTATCAAATTTCCAATATGAAGCTGTACCTTCTCAGCGTCCTGTTGGATGGGTTCTGATATCCAAGCTCTCTCTCTCTCTCTCTCTCTCTCTCTCTCTCTCTCTCTATGATTTATCACGTGATGAGAGATGGAGGCACAAAGGTCTCTTTGAAGGTCTATCGTATTTTTGGATTCCAACTTGCATATAAGAGCATGTCCACCCCAAAAGGCTAAGGCTAAGGCTAAGGCTAAGGTAAGGGCTGCTACTATTCATGTGAATAGTGACAACCCTGCCTTTTTTGGTTCAACCCCAAAAGACTAGGGCAAGGGCAAGAAAAAAAGAAAAGAAGAATATGCTACAAAATATAAACTTGTTATGTATTTATAGGGAAAGTGAATAAAATTGTTATGTATTTATAGAGAAAACATCCATAATTTTTTGGTTTTTTTAAAAAGATTGAATTTTTTTCCATTTATTTGAATTTTTTTTGCTCATCGACGCGCCTTCGGGCTGAAGCCTAGGCAGGATCAGCCTTTGAGCTTGTCCGGGCTACTGGTTGCGCGCTGGAGGTCCAAACCCTTGCAAAGGGGCCTCTTGCCCTGGCAAAAGGGTCTGCGCTGGACATGCTCTAAATGGATTTCCCAAGATAACCTAAATTTTTCTGGAGAACTCAGTTTCCACAAAAAATAACCGCCAACCAGGCCTATGTGGCTCTTTGTAATACTCCCTGGGGTTTTACAGTTGTTAGCTTGTTTTCTGGTTTTTGGTGCTGTCTCTTGGTTGTATTGGGGCCGTGCCTTTCTTTCCCTTTCGTTAAATGAAAGTGTGTTTCGACTACCAAAAAAAAAAAAAAAAACTCGGTTTCCACTGTTTCCCATGAAAGAACAAAAGCAACCACTTGTCTATGAATAGTGAAACATGAATCCCTGTTTCAATATTTCACTTTCCTTCACACTATTGAGAGAATTAAGAAATCTAGTCAGCAAAGTTGAATTGGAGGGTAGATTATGGGGGTCGACTTGTAACTGACAACTTCGTAACTTTAATATGCAAGTTCCCCTAATCCATGCTCCAACACCGTCCAACAGGACGCTGAGAAGTCACAGCTCTCCCTGGTTCTAAATCTGGTTTTGTCCATCTAAATTGCTTGTAGTCTTGAAAATTCCATCATTCTCCGTACCATGTAACTTCATCAAACATACAGAGACGGACCAGAGGCATAATCTTGAGTTTCACTTTACTATCAGACACCCAGAGTAACCTACTAAAGTGTTGGCGAGGCCAAGAGACTGAAATGAGAACCTACAACTACAAATGACTGACTACTAAAAACCCTAAAATAAAAAGTAGCATCCAGAAGAATGTGAAACACAAAAGTCCAAGGGGAAAAAGTATGCGGAAAGAAGAAAGTAAAATGCTTCTAAGAACACATGAATGATATTCTAAAGAAATCAAATCATCTTTATCCTTGGTCTAGAATTTGTTCTCTCCTAACCCACTTAAAAGCAAAAGCAGAGGCAAGACCCATCCGAATCAATCATTATCATTCCAGCAATTGCAATGGCCTAATGTCATAAACTCAGCAAGTGCATACAAATGAGAACAACAGGACCACAGCCACAGTCGAATTTACACAACAGAAAGAAATGTATCTGGACGAGTAAAAAAGACGAAACTGTATACAACATCAAAGAGAAACTAAAGAGCAAAGATCGGGGCAGCAAACAAAAGAAGCCACATTCCTTCAAGGCTGAAAATTGTCAAATCTCAATAAACCATCTTGGTAACTTGATCTGCACCCCAAAATGGCACCTCCATGTTCTGCAGAGTTGGGGTGCTGGCTTCTTCAGAAATCTGCCTCACAATCTTAGCTTGTGTATCGTTTAAGCTGGATGACACGTTGTAAACGAATGAAGGATAGATGAACAAAGGATTCATTACATAAAGAGGACTAGCAATACATTACTATAAACATGCATAATTTTCTCCTTTGGTTCAAATTACAGAACCTAATTAAAATAACACATACGCCTAATAAGACTAAGCCTACATATATAAACCTACCTGTCCATTATATACTACTAACCTGACAAGGAAGAATTAATCATTTGTCCGTACTGAAGGGCAGTCTCACACAAACCTCACAAAAAACAAACATGGTTCAAGTCACTCTTGAAATTAATTGAAAGTTCATCCGAGCCAGGGCAATTCCATATAAGAAATGTGCAGTAGAATAACACCCAAAACAAGTCCCGACTAAAGTAACATTTGTCAAGAGCTATTAGTGACTGAAGCAGCAATCTCTGCCTGGCTGAATCCTCAGAATGATCTCAAATCTTGCAGTTGAAGGCTTATGTGACCCTTGGTTACTGCGTGTTCCCATATACACTCTTAATCAGATTACAGAGTTTGCCAGCGAAAGCTCATGGAGTTCACTTAACATCCACTCTTCTCCAGTTTGACCACCAAGGACAATTGCCCTTGTCCCTCCAACAACACAAGTACTATGTCCCCAAGCGAATCTTGGGGGTCGCCCAGGTACATTTAATATCCTCCATGTAGGTTTTTCATCCGTTGGATCCAAGAGATAAAGTTGTGAGGCAGAGTGAAGACCAGCAACTGAACCACCAAAGATCAGGATTCTCCCACCAGGGAGGCTCACTGCTACATGATCAAGTCTAGGCGGAGGAGCCATACCCCCTGGATTTCCAGCACCGGGCATTCCACTCCCTGTAACACACCTCCAACACGGTTCGTCCTCACTCAGATCCATTGTGAACACATCACTAGAACGAAAACGAAGTGGTCCACTTTTGGCCAGGCCCCCAAACATCAAAATTTTCCTACCACCATATACAGACAGCGTATGACCCAATCTGGAAGGAGGCTTCCATGCTACCGGTATCTCTCTCCAAATAGGTTTCTCCATTGAGAGATCAAGCAAAAAAGTATCACTAAGGAGTACTCCAGAATCTGCACAACCACCTGAAACAATCAACTTGGTGCCATCAAGAGTGCAGGAACTGTGCCATGATCTTGGGAGCGGAGGAGCCAACCCAGATATTTCACGCCAAGTTGGAGGCTTTGCATCCAAATCCAGTACAAAAACATCATTTAGCAAGCCCTGCCTTCCACAGCCTCCAAATACCACCAAATGGGACCCATTCACACAAGAAAGTGTATGACCCCAACGGCCAGGAGGAGGAGAGCTCACTTGGACATGCTGCCACTCTGGGTTACTGGCATTTAGATCCAATACAAAGGTGTCATTCATCGGTTGCATATTGACCCCTTCACCACCAAAAAGGACAACACGATTGCCAACTGCACAAGCACTAAAGTTACATCGTGAGGGTTCAACAGAACCTCCAACAGTCACCTTTCTCCATGTTGCTGCTTCAAGAGTGGTCAGCTCCCGTGCCAGCCTACCCCACCCTAGCCTCTTTGCACCAGGCACAGCCTCTAAAACACGAGTTGTCTCACTACCCCATGCATTTTGGCAGACCATCCTCCAAAGGTCTTCATTCTTTGAAAGGTCATAGAGTCTCCTACAGACTGACCCAATAGATGCAATGTCTCTAGGCGCCAACTTTGAAAGAATCTTGAGAGCAAGAACCTCGTCACTCAATTGCAACATCCCACAAACCCCGCGACATATGTTTCGCTCCCCCAAGAGAACAGCAGGACGAAAAGCAGAAAGATAAGAACGAAACCTGTCAGAAGATTTTGCAGACTCCTTGATTGAAGTACCAGGAACTGGACCTAGATCAATATCTGCCTCTGTGAAGAACTGGATTCCAATGACGTGAGTTATCATATCATCATCCCCATATATAGGTGTCAGCCGCAATCTATTCATCATAGGAGATCCATCTTTCCTAAAGTTTAATAACTCGCCTTGGAATTCAATACCCTCCTCCAGACATCTTTTAATTTCTGAAACTACTGCAGAGTCCACTAGTGGATGCCTTCTTTTTGCAAATGGCCCTCTATATTGCAAAAATCGACTGTAGAAAAGGGCACAAAATCAGTACAAAACAGAGAAAGGGAGAAGAGAGAGATGCATTATTTCTTTAAGCTAACATCCAAATCCAACAAAAGAGAGCCCGCAAACTAAAAGGAACACAAAGGCACTATTTGTGATATCTCCAAACATAAAACAATTATACTCTTTGCAGCAGATAGCAACAAACTCAAAGTTCAGTTACTGCTTCAAGGCCTTTAATAAGGTCAAGTTTAATCACAATAGAACCAAATGTCAAAGATATAGTAAAATTTAAACTGACCTCCCCAAAAATCAGGCTATTTTACAGCAGTCTCCTTTACACTTTTGCAGCTTTGATATTGTTGTTTTGACTCAATTACTGTCATTGTTGATTTAATCTCGATTTTGCAATACTATATAACGAAAAGCAACAATTTTATCAGATATATAAATAATAACATAGATTACAACTCTCGCAAGTACTAAAAAATTGTGAAACTTCAATCTTTTGTTTTCCCACAAGGTCAATCTACTTCGGATACAATAATAACAACAATATTTTCTCCCATGGATTGAACCATGGACCACACACTGCATCTGATTCTTAAGGCCCATGATGGATCAAATTCTAGGAATCACAAGGACAAAGAGTGTTATTCTTTTCGTGACAGATGACTATTAAGATTAATTATCCTAAGCTAAGGGCAAAGATTGAGGCAAGGTCATTGATACCTGATGCAGGACGCGTAGGACCTAAATTTATTAGTTTCCTAATGTATTTGTTAGTTTCCTAGATTCTCTAGTTTTCCTTCTAGTAGGATTTCTACTTTTCCAGATTTCTAGTTTTAAGTTTCCTATTTTATTTGGGTTAGGATATCTGTTTAAGCAAGGGATTTTTATCCTATTATGTCTAGGTTTTAGTTTGCTATAAATACCCCCATGTAGTTCTTTAAAATTCATATTTGAATGTTGAGTAAACCTTTTCCTAGAACTCTCTGATTTCATCCCTTCAATCTATATTTTCTTCTCCTTGACCTCCGATATTCTTCTTTGTTCTACTGTTTCTGCCCTTCGTCTTGTTTTTCGATCTATATTTCTTCTCCTCAGTCTCTTATATTCTTCTATGTTCTATTGTTTAAGTGCTTCATCTAACACCTACGGGCTGTACTACATTAATACGATAATCACAAATTCAAAGGCTCCGATTCTATTAGGAATGTTCTATTAATTGCATCAAGTGCGAGAGAACCATTAGATAGTTGGGGTTCTTGATTTGGTTGTTCTGTTCACATGACCCAACAAAGAGTAGTACTCTTCTAACAAGAGTCAAGAAGGATGTGTTGCTTTAACAGTGGATGGTCAACCCAATAAAAATGCTAGTACATGAACAATCAGGATCAAGACGCATGATGTAAACAATCTTTTTAAAACCAAAACAGTGAAAGCGCCTCTGTTACGAATATTTGAAAAGACAAGCAAAAATATGAATTTAGCAATACTATTTGAAACATTATCTCAAACAAAATGCTACATATAGCTAAACAAGAAGCCTATTAGTGAGAGAACATACTTAAAAAATGAACAACTCAAACTAAAGATTTTGGGTTTGATTTTCATGTAGTATGTAAAATTGATATTTCAATGAACACATGACTTTAAAAATCTACAAGTCTCCTTACGCCCTTTCCATAAGAACCAAAAGGGATTCCATTGTTCAGGCCACCTCATGATGTGGTTGAAGGATCAAAACTGACTAATTTTCAGATTTCCATTTACGAGATTTCGGCTCTTCTGATTTTTCGCATGGATAATTCTTAAATGGAAATCTAAATTTAGAAGGGTTGTGTTATTAGACCGCATTGCAGTCGGCCCCAACAGTACGATCCCTATTGCATCAGCTTTTTTATACTTCTTTCAGTCCAATATGTCCCAACCCGAAATGATGATTAAGAATCAAACCCTTTCCTCTACAACATAGCCCTTAAAGGCAAAATTCATCATTGTAGGATATTTAAATACAAAATAGTTCAGATAGATAGATTATAAACGCTTGATAATTGACTAGGCTTGCTTCATCAACATCTTGATAGCTTAGTTATGCCTAAATGTGATGATCAAACATTCTTGGACTGGATTAGATTTTTTTCTCAAGCTTTTCCTTCTAAAACTCCACACGCTTGTTCAAGATCTTAATAACTCATTTAAGCCACGAACACAAAGAGGCTTGCAAACTGGCGCATTTAGGAATTTCCAAATGAAAATTCAAATATTTATTTGTAAAGTATAAGAAAGAATTCAAGGGTGTTGCATCTAAATCATGTTTTTTTTTTCTTTTGTAATTTAATATCATGCAGGTCACAAGTATAAGTGTTGACTAGTAAGGAACTCGGCATAAGCAGGTGACCTTCAGTGTCTAACACCTTATAAAATATTGAAGACTGCACCACTCTTAAGGCATGTAAAATGAATAATACCCATCAGAAAATCTCACATGGTTTCTGTTAATATTCCATGATAGCGTTAACACAGATCTTTTTTACACCTATTTAATTCTGATAGCGATTGGTGCGCAATTTTGTATTCAATTTTAGGTCCAACTCTAGACTGAAATCGAATCATGTCAAGGAAACTTGAACCTCATTTTGCATGATCAAGAATGCCCCCTGGTTGCACATACTTTTTGTAAAACACTTCTAGTTTATCTACTACTTCATTAAAACCCAAGGGCACTTCACTTGAATCAAGTTGGATATGTATAACAATGTCTGTAACCTCCAACAACATACTCCTTTCTACCAACACAATCTTTACGCTTAAGCAGTATCATGAAATGGCAATTCAGTGGTGAATATATAAGCTTTATCCTACTTTAAGCTGGCCAATTACTTCATGGTTGCTAAAGCCTTATGAAGATTTTCATATAAGGTAGGAAAAGCCTATGATAATAGATGTTTTTAAGAGACAGTATGGTGCATCTAAAACACTAAGGAGACTTGTTCACTTTCTTCTTTATGTGCTTTTAATCCATGCAAAATCTTAAAAAAACTTGTTCAACAATAAGCATTTGTTGTAACGCAACTATTTAAGACAATGGTAGAAGATTAGAAGGATCACATAAGATACCATCTAGAATATGAATCTTGATAAAACTAAAAGTTCGACTAGAACTGTAACCAAGGCACACCTGAACCCAACACCAAACCAACTTGGACATTGATCACATTTTCTAAAAAGAAAAAAGGAAAGAAAAAAAAGAGATATTTAGTTATATACCCATTCTTAGCACTAGTAATATAGATAAACCCTACACCATTTAATTTCTATAAACAAAACCCCCACACAATCCTAAACAATTAGAAATCAGAATGATGGATAAAAACAATAATGAAGTTAATCCAAAATAAGCAAAAAGAAAGAATAATGGAAGAAAGAACTTCCTCATATTCCAAGACAACAGCATTCACAATATGCAGTCAATCCTATATTATTAAGAAAAAAACCATGAAAATGTACTCATTTAAGTTATATCCAATAATTGCTTAAGTATGCAATTAGAAGATAGTCAACCCAAAACCAAAATAATATACCCTGGTTTCCAATAACCTAAACCAAATGTAGAGAATATGCATGCCAACACAATCTAACTCCCAAGATATCCAAGGGAAAAATCCATTTTCAGAAGAAAAAGAAAAATAATAAAATGTTTGCATATCTTTGCGGTGTCAATAGATGATACTATGATAGCATGCACAATTGATTTCCTAGAAAGAAATATACGCAAATAAACCTTTACCTAAAGAATCTTTGGAGGTGCTAAATTACAAGTATAAAAATAAAAACAAATTCATGCCATATTAAACAGGTTCAGAGATACTCCACAGATATATGATACTAATATAGCAAATAACCATGACACACATGAAGCCTTTACATTTTTATTTTTATTTTTAAAAAAAGAAAAGTTCAACTAACAGATAGAGCACCTTAAAAACACTCCTAAGATGTAATTTATCAATAAAATTACTACCACTAATAGATTTGAAGAAAGATAAAAGCTTTGACTTCAACAGTATGATAGAGTGTAACTAAATCAAACCAAAAGGAATGCAATTTGTGTCAATGAACTTGCTAATAGCTCTCAAGCATTATAGAAGCAGCTAGGAAATTCGCCACACTACTCTAGAGTAGAGGTGGAGAACGCTTCATATAAAAATAAACTTAATAAGATATGATATATAAAAAACAAAAACCTTCTGGATGTCTAAGCACTCTAGAGATGTTACCTTTAACATGATTCATCGACTGGGGTGGAGTTCTATATTGAATGTGGCTTGTTTTGTTCCTTTTGCTCTGTATTTTCTAATTGGTGTACCTAGATGGACTACCTGTCCATTCCATTTTCAATTATTTCCTTTCTTTTATCAAATTATCTTTTATAATCAACACTAATATCAAAAACTATGATAGAAAAGGAGCAACAGGATGACAAGCCCAACAAGGCAACGCCCAAAGATTAGAACAAAACCCTTTGCATTAAATTTCGTTAAAATTATATCCTGAAATTTGTCATTTTCTTTAACAACTACAGCATGAGAGGGACTACAGGAAACAATATGCCGTATCTCTAGTCTCATAACCCCGTCATGACTACCTATCTGACCACATCAATCAATAAACCAATTACTCGCAACTCCAATTTGCTTCTTTGCATCCAATTTACGAGCCCAAACAAAACCCTAGACAACTCACAAGCGCATGAGCTCTCAAATGCCAACCACAACCACTACAGAGAAAAACTATTCAATCCACAAAACCCATCATGCAGCTCCTCTAACTAAGCAAAAAATAACCGCCCCACGGTTTTCAGCAGCCAAAAACAAGCATTTCCAACAACCCCAATTCAACCCCCCAATCAAAACCAAAGATACAACCACAAAACCCCCAATTCAAACCCTAAAATCAAAAACCCAAAAGAGAAAACTGACCAATTGCGACCGAGAACCTCCTCCGCTCGGTACCCGGTGACCATTTCGAAGACGGTGTTGACGTAGATGATGGGATGGTCCGGGTCGAGAGCATCGGTGACGACGAACCCGCACGGCGCCGTCCGGAGCATATTCTCGACAGGGAAGGGAAGTGGGCCGGGGCCGGGGCCCGAAACTTCGTCGTCTTCGTTGAAAATCAAGCTCCCTTCCTCGTCCTCCTCTCCCTCGGCGCTCAGATCCGAATTGCTATCCCACTCCATTGTTGTTGCTTGTTATCAGTCGAACAGTGAATTGGTCTTCTCCTTCAACCCATGAGAAATCAAATGAAATTGTGAAATTGTTGTTCCGCAAAACGCAGAGAGATCGATTGTCCGGAAACGGAAGGGAAGGAAGGAGGTGGAGAGTGTCTGAAAGGCTGGGGGATACGAGCGAGTGGTGGGCAGTGTTTTTGCAAATTAGCTCAAGCCTGCCTAACGGATGGTCGGCTTCATTTTAACGACTTTGGTCTATTTTTTAGCCCCAAATGGATAAAAAAGAAATAAAAGGAGAATTCTCTGGCACAGCCCGATGTCTCTGTTTGGGTGAAGAAAAGAAAAGGGGACAATTTACATAAAACCCCTCAAACTATAGGGGAGCAAATTACATAAAAGTTCATACCTAACTTTAGAGACATTTAAATGTACATCTCAAACTTCCGAAAGCCTCTACAAAATGTCACTCTGTTGCTAAACCGTTAGTAAGGCTGTTAAATGCTGATATAGCAAATGTGAGACCCATTTTTCTTATGACATGGACTTCCAAGAGGACAAAAAATTAATAAAAAATTCTTTATTTTTTCAAATATTAAAAAAATTAAATTAAATAAGTAAAAACGAAAAACGAAAAATTATCTCCCCTCTCTCCTTTCCACCCAACCACCATAGCGCAACCAACCACCCATCATCGTAGCCCAACCAACCACTCACCACCATAGCCCAATCAACCGCACCTACCCCCTTCTCGATCTCGTTTCTTTCTCTTTCTCTTTCTCTCTCCCTCTCTCCCCCAAAAATTTATCACGACACCCATATCCTGGGTTTGGCGATGAACATGGGCTTCGACGATGAAGATTGCAGCAATTTGGCGATGAAGATGAAGTTTGGCAATTGTGTCATCTCTCCTCTCGACCTATAACCATCTCCGGTAGCCATGGGCTTCGACCTGAGAACGTGTACCAATCGAGGTGGTTGTTTACTGCGCTTGAACCAAGAGCACGCTGTTGCGGCGGATCTTATCTAAGCATTCCAATAGCTGCTCGATCTCTTGAGCGAGTGCGGTCGTGGCGTTGCTCGGATCTCTACTGTAGAAGCTTCTTGACGATTTTAAGCTAGCGCTCGGCTTCCACTCTGTTTGGATCCATGGATTTAGATGTCCCATGGCGTTTGCTGGGAAAACAAAAAATTTCAAAATCCAAAATGGAAATTACTAGAGGTGGTTGTTGGGTTTTGCTAGATTTTTTTTTAATTTTTGCTTTTAATTTTTGAATTTATTTAACAATAATAAATAATTTAAACAATATAACAATTTTTTTAATAATTTTTTGTCCACTTGGAAATCCACATCATCAAAAAATGGGTCTCATATTTGCCACATTAGCATTTAACATATTCACTAACGGTTTAGGTGACGAAGGGGGCAATTTGTAGGATTTTCGGGAATTTGAGTATGGGTATAAACTTGAAAATGATCATATAGTTTTGGGGGTTTTATGTAGTTTGTCCAAAAAAAATTATGAATTGTAGGTCGGTGGTAGGGCTACCAGGTTAGGAGAAATTAGAACAATAGAAGGTAGAGGTGCGCACCGTTTTGATTATTAAAGGTAACAAACTAGTGAAAATTAGCTTTGATTTGCAGATAAGTAGTCTCAGGTTCGAACCCTGCATCTTGTTAGTGTGTGAGAGGAAAACCCCTCCCCATTCCTAACTTTGGCCACATAAAAAACACTAGACAAAACTATGTGAATTTTGAGGTTTGTTTCAAATTGGTACCCAACTTGAATCTACAAATTGGTATCCGATCTTGTTCTAATGCTTATGTGTCATATGTAGTCCATGTTAGCACTACAACCACATCCACATGTGCCACATAGCATTTAACAAACTTGTTCGATCTCAACAAAAAGGGGTGCTGGGATTCTCTCTCTACTACCCATGGTTGGGCTCAAGAAAGTGGGATTGGGTTTTGGTACCCCCAGGTAGCCCAAAACCTTCACCTTTTGAACCCTCAATGGGCCTTATGGACCTTCGTACCCATTTATACCCTCACACACTCAGCAAGCCCTATACATTATGTAACTTGGGCCTAGTTAAGCTTGTTCGATGGTTTGACACTAAAACAAAGGAGTTGCTAGGTGTTGCATATTACTCACATGCTTGTGCTCAGGCTTCTTTGTATTGCAAAGGTTTAAGGTTGTGTTAGGTAATGCTTGATGAAACAATAAGTACGGGCTTATAGAACCAGTACATTTTTACAGGCTCATTGTGACCTCCTACATGCCTAGTTATATTTTCATTTGGCATGACATGAGTATCGAAGTTGCACTTGATGGGTTTCTGCATACCCTCGTTGGACCTCCTTTACAACAAGGAGTATATTGAGGTTGAAATACACATGAGCCCTCTTAAGATTTTTGTAGCCTTAATATCCTCATTTTCACAAATTGATACAAAGACAACACTAAGAGCATCTACAATGATTAGGATCAATGCAATTTTATCCCATAAAATTGAACGAAAACAATAAAATCTCACTTGCAATGGTGTGATTTAGCTCATTGCAATAGATACAATTGCAATAGAGTGTGCTATGTGATGAACCCTCCATTACAATTGCAATAGGCTAACCACGGTACCCACATGCCAATAAAAAATGAAAAAAAGTTACAATAATTAATGCATTATATTGTTAAGAGCATCTGCAATGGTTGTTCAATAGTTAAATGCAATAGAAAAAAAACAACAATGCATTATGTCGTTAAGAGCATTTGCAATGGTTGTTCAATAGTTTAATACAATATACAAAAATACATCAACTAATTTTTTTTTTCAAATATATTCAAAATTGGTATCTTTTTTAGAATATTGCAATGGTACAATTTTTAGTGTTATTGTCTCTTTTATGTTCAATTAAATATATGCAAAAAAAAAATTCAATTTATTAAACTATTAAAGAATCATTGTGGATACTTTAAGACAACGCGTCTCCTCCTCTAAAGAAAAACTTCATTATCACAGTGATTCCACCATCAACATCCACATAAGTATCCCAAACCAATCCAATTTTGACAGCTGGCAGCAGACTTAAAAATATTTTAGGGTAAACTGCGAAAACACCACAGGACTATTTCGATTGTCGAAATGTCCCCCGTGGATTATTTTTTTCAGCCACTTTAGCATTCGAATTAAAAGTAATCACCAATTTCACCCCTGCCATTAGTTTTTTCCCAATTCCATCCAAATGCCCGTCAAAAAACACCACGTGAAAGACACGTGAGCGGTCTGATGAGGGTAATATCATCATTCTATACCTCAGCCCTCAGCCCCCTTTAATTCGAATGAAAGAAGCCCATGTAGCCTTCGTTTCGACATGGAGATTCGATAGAAACCACCCCTTCTTCACATAACCCACCATTGATGACAGAACCCAACCCTATTTGCAAGCGATCCAACCTTCTCACGTCGCTAATGTTCATCAATTTCACGAAGAAGAGAAGAAATTGCAGTTGAAGATAGGATGCATAGGAACAGACGGGCAGCTTCTACCGAATCAAGTTCGACCACTTTTATTACATAGGATGATATGATGCGTATCTGCCGGTGTGGATTTGAGGCTGAAACGATTATTTACTGGTCTGATGAAAATGCAAGGAGGAGGTTATATGTGTGTTGTAAAGAGAAGTATGGTGGTGGTTGTGGTTGGAAGGACCCAAAAATGTCTGAGCAGGCCAAACATGTCATATGTCGATTGTGCAAGAGCTAAGAAACAGAGAGAAAAAATTTCGAAGGCTAATGCTGAGTTGTTTTGTTATGATTCTATTGTTGTTTGTTTTATTAGTTAGCTTTTCATTTGGTTGAAAGTATGTTAGGTTTTGATTTGGTTAAATGTAGATTAGTTGATTTGGTTGAATATAGTGGCATTTTTGTGCCTTGTTTTGGCTTAACCAATGCAGTGGCATTTTGATTTGGTTCAATATACATCTTGAGGTTAAATCTAGATTACACAATTTTTGGATGAGTTTGAAGTTTGGACCAAATCTGAATTTAGTTCTTGTAAACTTAATGATGGGTTTGGTTGTCATTCAACAATGTCATATTCAAAACCAAATTAACCTAGCACAACTTCAATATAAGCATAGAATTGTCTTTTAAGCTTGTTTAAAGGTGATACTTACCCTTTGGCACAAGCTAAGGTAAAATACTCAAAAATTACAAACATAATACAACAAAAGCAAGGGAAATACACTAATCCAAAATTACAACAGAAACAGAATTCATTCAAAAGAGCCATCTGTTCAAAATATACATTCCAACCCAACCTAAATACATCCAAATTTCATCTAAAATAGCCATCAGTTCAAAATACAGTGAGGAAACTTCTACTACAAAATATACATTCCAACATTGCTTAATCATCCAAAATTCATCCAAAAGAGCCATTTGTTCAAAATACACACATCTACCAGCCTTGTATTAAAAATATACATTCCAAAATCCATCCTAATCCATCATGTATTTTACCTCCATGGTCTTACCTTTTTTGCAGGGGATTTGAACCTTTTCCCTTGTGGCCTGGAAGTGTTTTGAGTAACATTGCTTGGACCTGCTTGTAAAGCTAAATTGCAAGGAGCTAGTTGTGAAGTAATATTGGTTCCACTTCATTGGGTAGCAACATTGGTTAGAGCTATTTGGCTTACAGTGGCTGCAGTCCTTGTCAACCCTCCTCCAATTACCTACAAATGAAATTAATCACAATTAAAACAATTGAAATAAATCACAATTAATCACAATTTCACATTATTTATTTGTTCTTCTTCAGATTGATTGACTGAGCTGGTTCCTCTTCCTCTTCCTCTCTATCTTCATATCTCTTACACACCTCATTCACATAACTCATTGGACTCCTCTATTGCCTTGATATAGCAGTCATGGCATGGTAGCATGGGATGCCACAAAGATCCCATTTTCTACAAGAGCATAAGTGAGTATTTAAATCAACTGCATATTGCCCACCAAGTATATGGGTGACTTGAAACCTGTTCATACCTGCATTCTGTGCAATGTGTTTGTGCAAATAATCTCATGGGAGAATATTCGCTTCTAGATCCTTCAACCTTTGATCTTTCTTCTCTCTCTTCCTCGATTCCTGTAAAAAAGATCTGAAGTAAATAGACCACACCCTGGGGGTGTTGGCCAAAGGCCCTCCGATGCCTAAGTTAGTTTGAGTGTTTGTAGGAAAATAATGGCTAAGCAAAGGGTACGGAGTTGTATGTATAGTGTGAACTGGGCGGTCGGAGCCTTGTGTGATGGCCGGAGTCGTGTGAGTAAATATGGAGAGTGGAGAGTTGAGAGGGGGAGAGAGCTTCAGTTATTTTTCTTTGTTATTAGGAATAGGTTTAGATGTCCCTTGAATGATGAATGAGGTCATCTATTTATAGGAGCCTTGGGGCTAGGGTATAGAGAATAAACTCTTATTCTGATGAGTTTATTCTTTACCCAAATTCGTAGAGATCGAGTCTGACTTGATTATATCTCTTTATTGAAGATAATATTTGAATTAATGATATTATCTCCTCTTTATTAGGATAATATCTGAATTACTGACATTATCTTATTAAATAAATATAATATCCTATTAATTTAGATATTTATCCCTATTAATTAATTGGCCAGATAAACTGGTTCAATTAATTAATTTAAGAGATAATTTTTTTTCCACATGGCGTGCCATGATTGGAGAGGAAAATATTTGCTCCCACACAATGCATGAGCCACTCTCTTTCAAATTTTTCTCAATAATCTGAAATATCTTTAGCCCAACTCTTTGAGTTCATTTTACTTCCTTTTGTCTTGCAACTCTCAACATCAAATAGGTTCTTATCCTTTCCACCATCGTGATTATTGGTTTATCTTTTGCCTCCAAAATTGCTAAATTGAAGCATTCACATAAATTGTTCAGCAGTATATCACATTTGCGCCCAGTAGTAAAATGTGACATGCTTCAATGAATTGCTGGCCTATCCTTAAGCCATGTATGAGCTGGGGTAGATATTTCCATAATATTATCCATCTCAGCTTCCCACCAAGGAAGTGTTGTACTTCTAGCAGCAACCCATAGCCTCTGTTTAAGTGCCAAACTATCATGCCCATCAACTTTGAAATTATTGTGCAGATACCTTACACAATGCTCATGTTCAGTATCTGGCTTTAAAGCCTCAATTGCTTGCCCCAATCCTTTTTGTTTGTTAGTGATAAAAACCCACCCATTTTCAGTGCCTCTTACCCCAACATCATTGAAGAATATCTCTAAAAATTATGTCCAAATGTCTCTACTTTCTGTCTCCACAACAGCAAAAGCTATTGGGAATATACCATTGTTGGCATCAATCCCAACAACACTTAAAAGTTGTCCAGTATGTTGTCCTTTGATGAAAGCCCCATCAAAACCAACCATGGTTCTGCATCCTTCAATAAACCCCTTCCTCAGTTGAGCAAAACATATATAAAGCCTCTCAAAAATTGGATTATCTCTTCTCAATGATGTCTTCACTAAAACTGTGCTTCCTTGGTTTTGCCTCTTAAACTCCTCACAATAATCCCACAGTTTTGCATATTGTTCTTGAATGCTTCCTTGAATCATCTCCTTTGCCAAATTCTTTACCTTGTAGTATTGGTCCCTAGTAACATCTATACTGTAATGTTTCCTCACCAATGTTATGAACTCAGTAACTGACATGTTAGGTTTGGTTCTGAGATCCTCATCAAACCTTTTAGCTAACCATTGTGAAGTGGCAAACCTACTTCTTTGAGATCTGCCACATGTATGAATTGGATGGTATGTCTTCACTCTAACAGTGGGCCTTTTCCCAACATGTGCAGCATACAATAACCAAGGACAATCTTCAAGTTTATCTTTAGATTCATCTTCACCCTCTTGACCTTCTTCACCCTTACCATGCATCTTACTCTTATCACTTTTACTATGACTCTTTGCCTTATCACCCTTAGCATGCCTCTTTGCCTTTTCACCCTTAATATGCCTCTTTGCCTTATCAACCTCCTTATTACCATCACATACGAGCCTCACCCTATGAGAGTTATTCTTCACAAACCTTAGTCTTCTAGCACACCTGCATGCATAGTACTTTATAGCCTCTCTACATTCCTGCATATTAGGAAACTCCAAACCCAAGTGGAATTTTGGATCTAAAAGGTCATGCTGTTTATTGTACTGCTTGAACTTTGGCTGCCTCAAACCTCTCTTCTTGCCATCTTCATCTTGAGTATCTTCAGGCAAACTCTCTAAGTCTGATGTATTATAACCATCAATGTCACCCTCACCTGGTTCTTTATGTCTATCATCTTGCTCTTTAGTTACAACATACCTCTGAAAATTCATGTTGTCCTCTTCATCACTTTACTCAAACTCACTATCTATGAAATCATCATCTTCTTCTTCATCCTTCCCACCTTGCTCAGCTTCATCATTTTCTACCTCAACTTCTTCCTCTACCTCACCAAATTCTTCCTCTATCTCAACATCCACAAACTCATATTGCCTAATTTCTTCATCACCATCATATCCATGATCAGTGTTTTCATAATGTTCAATATTTCCACCTTGTGCAGAGAATACTGGTTATTGAACATTTAGAGACTTAGATGCTGGATTGTCAGTTATATATAACACAAACAACTGGCTTGGTTTCACCAACTTCAATGATCCAAAATAATCTTTATCTATCCTAATTTCAACCCAGCCATTTGTCTTATGCTTGTAATAGTATTGAATGTTCTGCTCATCATAACCAAGGTGTTTAACCATTTCAAATAACACAACCATTGAAATCTCATCTTCATCTTGCCCATCAACCCATTGTACAATACCTCCCATATATAAACCATCAACAAAGCAACCTCCCTTCAAGTGTGAACATGTCAGGATTAGTTGCACAACAATAAATTTTCTCATTAATTTACTATCTACCCTATACAGTACAATATACATTTACTATCTACCATATACAATACCCTATATAGTACATTACTATTTACCCTATACAATACACTACAATACAATACAAACTCATACAAAGAACCCGACAAATAATAAACAAACAACATGCATAAGGGACCACATTCACAACTCAACCTAAGTATCAGTCAACAAACAACAACCATAGGGACCACTTTCTTTCTTTTATTATGTTTTTTCATAAAGTCCAGTAATGAAATCCAACAATAAAACTGACAAGACCCGTCCCAAATTTTCCAAACCCGAGACGAATCTCTGGAAACCCCGACATCACCCCAATGTCGGGCCCACTCATTAGATGTAGCTTCTTTTCAAATAGAGTAGGACACGAGACTTTCTGCCAAAATTTGGCAGAGTCTCTCAAAATTGAACATTTCCCAATGTTCAACCTGCATAAAATCACAATTCATATATCCCAACCGGCAGCATGCACAAGATAACAATATACAATTCAGCTACTTGGCCTCCGGCCCTCAAATACTTCAAAACAAATTACCAACACATTCCTTACGCTGAATAATATAATGAATTGCACTTATCATTTAATTTTTTTTAATCAATTAGCATACGAGGCTCCAACCTTCTAACACGGCTGCATCCCACTTTCACCCAAATTTCGGACCAACGACAAGGTCCGAACCAAACTGAACAAAGTACCTAATTAAATCTAATCCGTTCACTTAGTCCACCGAGCAAGCCTCAATTTAACCAAGTTCCTGGACCAGCAACAAGGTCCGAACAAATCTCGCGGCTGCACCTAGTAACTTCAGCCGCATACGTTCTTATCGAGGGATCAAGTCACACGTAGTTCTTTCGTATCAATCCTGGCTCCTAATTTCAAATAAACCATTACAAATTCATACATTCTAGGATTTATCCATCACAACTCACCAAACACAATCACATAGTTCCCCTCATACGTCCAGACTTACCCGGCCATGTATGGGGTCCACACACACCGGCTACTCCTACGATACGTGCGACCTCAACACAATCACAATATCTCCTCGACGATTGGACGACCCGCCTCAGTATAGGTCCAAACACGCCGCTACTCCTACGACACGTCGACCTCAACACAATATCACATCACCTCATACGACGGACGACCGCCTTGTATGGGAGTCATCAACACGCTACTCCTACGACACGCGGCGACCTCAAGACAATATCACATCACCCTCATCGACGGACGACCAGCCTCATACAACACGCTACTCCTACGACATGTGCAACCTCAACACAATATCACATCACCCCTCATACGACGGACGGCCTCGTGATGAGGTCTGGCAACACACCGCTACTCCTACGACACGTGTGACTCAACACAATATCACATCACCTCATACAACAGACGACCCGATGGGTCTCAACACGGCTACTCCTACGATCGTGCAACCTCAACACAATCACATATCTCCTCGCACGATGGGACGCCCGACCTCGTATGGTCAATACTGCCGCTACTCCTACGACATGTGCGACCTCAACACAATATCACATCACCCTCATACGACGGACGCTCAGAGGGTCACAACACGCCGGCTACTCCTACGACACGCTTAACACAATATCACATCACCCTCATACGATGACACAACACGCCGACTACTCCTACGATACGACCTCAACACAATCACAATATCTTCCTCGCACGATGGGACACACCCGTCATGGGGTTTGTCAACACGCCGATACTCCTACGACACGTGACCTCAACACAATATCACATCACCCTCATACGACGAACGACACCTACCAACACGCCGCTACTCCTACGACACGTGCGACCTCAACACAATATCACATCACCTCATACGACGACGCACCCGTGGGTGCAAACACGCCGCTACTTCGACACATGCGACCAACACAATATCACATCACCTCATACGACAGACGCCCGACTCGATGAGGTCCAACATGCCGCTACTCCTACGACACGCGCGACCTCAACACAATCACAATATCTTCCTCGTGACGACGGACACACCAGCCTCGATGGGTCTCACACACGCCGCCACTCCTACGACACGCGACCTCAACACAATATCACATCACCCTCATACGACGGAAGCACCAGGCCTCGTATGAGATCTGTCAACACGCGGCTACTCCTACGACACGTGTGACCTCGCAAGCATATCTCATCGTCCGCTTTGGGCACTGCTATATTCTCACCAGCCCGCAGTTTAAAGGCCTCAACACAATTACAGGTACTTACAAAGTGTAATCAAAATTCGGGAGAGGTACATAGGGTGGTGCGTATAGCACTTCAAACTGAAAATCTACTCTCTTTTTATACCTTTATACATCCACACAATTAAATATATATCTAATTTCTAATCTTATACAAACCTCAACCAATATAACATCTCATAAACTCCCCCATTTAAATTCATCAATTAATATCCTAAACCCACAATATCCACATACAATCAAGACCCGTCACTATGGTCATTTTAATCTTCCTTGGAAGGTAACACTACCTTGAAATTCTCACGGTCAACCCCGGGTCGAACTACCCAACCTTGGTCAAACGGGCCCGCGGGGCCCATGACCTCAAATTTCAATCCGACGTTTTTATGAATGCTACATGGTTTAGGACACTCGTCCTGCAAGTTTAGTCCAGATCGGAAGGTCGGATCGCTCCCGATCGCACGACGGACGATTACAAAACCCTAACCCTATGCATTTTCGAGTATCCGGAACTCCGTTTTACGATCCGTCAAATTCTACACGATCTTGGTAGTACCTAGATCAACATATTATAACTTCAGGACCATCCAACGGTCCAAACCTAGCGAACCCCGAAAATACGCAATATGCGATATCCGTCGGGACACTAACGGTATCCAAATTGAAATCCGAGCACATCTACGCGCTCGTGACAATGAGAGGATCGCATTGGGACAAAATGCCCTCAGAATCGTGCCACGCGCCACCACACGCCGGCAGCGCGTGGGTGTCCAAAGCGATATCATATCACCGGAAAACTTCCAAATCAAGAGCCAAGACTCCTACCCTAGGTAATACATCTAATTTGGAGCCACTTTTGTTCTTGGATGTACCCCAAAAACTGGGAAGTGGCCGAAATCTCATCCCAAATCGCCGAATCTAATTCGAATCGAGGTTTCGCTACAAATTGATCAATTCCTACCAACGGCAGTTAGAGCTCGGAAAATAGGTGAAAGGATACCTTGATCACAAGATTTGGCACCGAGATCGCGGAAACGAGCCAAAATCTGGGTAAAACCGCCATGTTTCAGCTCGCATCGGGGATGGAGCAAGATGGAAGGATGAGGAGTCGGTCCTTTGGGACCGGTCCCAACCCATTTGGTGGCCGGACGAGAGAACGGCAGGCAAAACGTACGGTGCCACCGCGAGAGAGAGAGAGAGAGAGAGAGAGAGAGAGAGAGAGAGAGAGAGAGAGAGAGAAACTGAGGGCATTTTTGACTTTTTATCAAAAATTCCTTTTTAAATAATTACGATTATGCCACTGAGTTTCATTCGATCGTAACTCTTTCGTTACAACTCCGATTCGAGCCCACTTCGTGTCTACGGACTCATCTCACCGTGCTCTACGCAATGGTACAACCGAAATTTCCAAATTCCTTTCAGATAAGAAATGACCAAATTACCCCTATCTCAAGGGTAAATTCGTAATTTCACTTAAATAAATTAAAATATGCAATAAATTTGGAGTCGGGGTGTTACAAAAACCCAAACAATTGCATCAAACAAATAAACTAAAGTACGCTACTTACTGTATATGGAAGCTTCCCCACCATCTCTAATTTTCATTCTACCTTTACCGTCGCACCTTTGTTTGGAATCTTCAAGTCACAAAATATCTCCCAAATTGAATCTCTTAGTCGCAATCTGTCTTTCTCACCTTTTTTCGAATCTTTCAGTCGCTTCTCTCTTTCACTCTCACCTTTTTTTGAAAACCCTAACTCGATTTGGGAATTGACCTTACGAACGATTCACCAAAAGGGGCGAGGTATAGAATGACGATATTACCCTCATCAGACGGCTCACGTGCCTTTCATTTGGTGTTTTTGACGAGCATTTGGTTGGAATTGAGGAAAAACTAACGGCATGGGTAAAATTGGCGATTACTTTTAATTCGAAAGCTAAATTGGCTGAAAAAATAATCCAATGGGAACATTTCGGCAGTCAAAATAGTCTAGGGGATTTTCGGCAGTTTACCAAATATTTTATGCCTATTTTCTTCCTCATCTCATCCACATCCCTCTCTGTCCTCCTCTTTTCCTCTTTGAGTCTGTAAAAATTTGCAACTTTGTTCTTCTAATTCTTCTCCCTCTTTAGTGACTCCATCACCCACACATATCATGTATTATTTCCCCATTTTATCTCTAATATATTTAAACTGAGATGAAAAAGGATAATAGTTACTGATAATGAAATGGCTGGTTCTTAGGGATTTGCCCCCCAGTTCATTAAAAAAAAGGCTGAATAAGGAGATGATAAACTTTCCCCCAACCCGCACCTTCAATGTTTCGTGACAAAATCGAAACAACAGTCTTTCTTAGCTCACCATGTCTAATTTTCCAAAACTCTCCAATAGATAATAAATTTGAAGAAAAAAAAAAAGGAAAGAGATTCCTCATATTGGAGGAGAGACAATGACGTCAGATAAATTTTTTCTCCTCCAAACCGTATCGAGTTCTTCCACATATTCGAAGCCAAACCAATCTTTCTGAAGTCCATTTGGAGAGAGAACTGGGAAAGACGACTCAGGGGTGTGTGGTTGATGATGATGGAGACAATGAGTGATTGGAGAGAGAACTGGGAATGGAGGAGAGAGAGAGAGAAAGAGAGAGAGAGAGAGAGAGAGAGAGAGAGAGAGAGCAAGCCGACGAGAGGTGGAAGAAAATACGCATAAAATATTTTTAAGTCTGTGGCCAGTTGTCAGAATTGGATTGGTTTGGGATATTGATGTGGATGTTGATAGTGGAATCACTATGACAGGGAAGTTTTTCTCCCTCCTCTCCCTCTAAATAGAACTCTTCTACCAAGTGTTATTGAGCAGAAGAGTACTATTTGATACTAATTAGGGGACTACGAGACCCTATACATATACATATATATATATATGGAATTAAGAGAAAGAAAAATACAATAAATTCTCTCCTCTCCCTTCTCTCTTATCACATTTTTCATTTTATATGATTATTAACAAAATATAATTTCTTATCATAAAAGAAAAATTAACAGAGCATAGAGCTACCTTAGATCTATGCTCCATTAATTTTTCTTGGTGCTAACACTCGCAATGTCTTTAGTAGAGGTGTATTCAATTAGGATTCTAGAGCGTTTAAATTTTTTTTTTTTTAAGTGCCAGATTTCATGGAACTTTTAGATTTCGTATAGACTTTCAGAAGAGTTCTATATAATTTTATTATAAACTTCCCTAAGATTTGTATAGCTTTTATTCCAAACTTCCATAATTTCTTTAAAGACGAATGCTAACTTTGGCATCCTTAACTAGACAATCAAAAAGCCAATCAGGCCCAACTCAATCCTATACATGATCTCCTCCTATTCTTTAGACATATATGATGCCCGGGCTGCATGGTTGCATTTATCAAAACGTCTGATTGCACATTCAAAATTCTCTGGTAAGCATGAATTATTGGTTACTCAAACACATATTTTCCTTGAATAACATGAAACAAAATTTTAAACAAAATTTTAAACAAAATTATGTTTAATGAAAAGCAAAATTCATAAGAAATTCCCAAGAAAATATAGTGACAAATGTATTACAAATTTGAAAGCAAAGTTTAAGGAAAATATTTAACATTCATTCATTATCTTTGATTCCCATTGTTGTCATTGTGCCCGGCATCTCTCCAAATATTCAAAGCTATACCAAAACTCCATTCATTAGCATTCTGTCGTTGTTGTTCTTGTGTTTAAAAAACTAGTTTAGGATACCCTTCATTAACCGGTAATGATGAAGATGAAGAAGATTTGTTGTCCAATTCAACTGGAAATTCATCAAATCTTACACTCTTTTAGAAGAAAGTTGTGTAGTCCTACAAAAGCTAACACTATCTCTGTTTGTGTCGTATATGGGAATGGAGGTGCGGACTTGAAAATTGTGAATTGTGACTTAAATATACCAAATATCCTCTCAATGACATTCCTCAAGGACAAGATTGAACAACTCAACTTATTGCAAGTGCATGACCTTGACCACCAAACTCTTGGAGATGATATCAAACATCTTGAAAAAAAAAATTACAGAACTCACAAAACACTGCATAATAAAGTTGAAACATGCAATCAAGAGATGTGGAATATGAAACTGAGAGTGTGGCTGTCCAAATAGATTGGGTTGCAATAGTAAACAGTTGGGTCCAAATAGATTGGACATTCAACAAACAGAGTAGCAAAAACAGGGGACACACCATTGAAGTTCTGAACCTGGTTTCTCTATTTGAAATAGACAGTGAGCAAAAGCTATTTGGACAGGAAAATGATATAGAATATCCTAGGGCGAGAAAAAAAAAAGGGCTTGATCATACGTCAAATTCTGAGTGTATAGTACTGTATAGCATGTCTTCTCTCTTGTTATAGTTTTTTTACGCAATTTGCATCTGTTAAAAGCAGCTGGAAACAAAACATCTTGTTCTTGTGCTTAGACAAGGTTTGGCTTGACAGACTCCCTTATTCCCTTGTGTTTGTTATTTAATTGGATGGTCTGTCTTGCCCCTCATGTTAATCTCCTTCTGTTGGCTAGAGGCTGACACGCTCCTTTGGTGACGTCCTAGTTTGTGGCCCTCTAGTTTATGTTACTTTCTGCTTTTTTTTTTTTTTTTTTTTTCTGTTTGCTCGCGGGTCTGTCCCCCTATGCTGCTATCCTTTTCATTTCATGTTTCTGTTCCTTTTAGGTTGTTTTCTCTTCAATGAAGTTTCTTTCGACCAAAAAAAATAAAAATAAATCTTAGACAAAATAATACGACTTTTCCAAGATAAGATTGTGTGTCGGTGTACATGCTTTCAACTCATTCCCCTATTCTCAAATATCTATATATAACTTTATATAATAATAATAAATATATATAATATGTCAAGCATAAATCCTGACCCATAGCTAAGCCCTAATAACAAGTAAAACTTATAACCCCAAACTATACTCTAATAACAAAAAAAACACGATGAAGAAAAATCATGGAAAAAGAAAACCCAACGAGATATTGATTAAAGAAAAAAATAGGGAGCATACCTTCATAGATGGAGGAAGGCTGTTCGTCTTCAAATAGAAAAGTTAGGATGTACGTAGAGAGAAAAATAAGCGTCTGATGAAATATTTGGGGAGGTTGGATTTATTATGAACTTTGTTATTTATAGCTCTCACCTTAAAACCTACCAAAATTTATTACACAATGAAATCCTTCCAAATATATGACTTTTTGAATACACCCATATTTTATTCAACTTTTTTTTATAATCCTAATTTTTTTAAATCATAATTGAATACACCCATATTTGTACGAACTTTTTAAAAGTTCAAAAAATTCATACAAATCTGAATTGAATACATCTAGTTTTATAGAACATCTTTTAAAATTTGAATAAATCCAAATTACATACAACTAGATTTTTAAAATCTGAATTGAATACACCGTCTTATAGAACATCTTTTAAAATTTGCATAAATCCAAATTACATACAACTAAATTTTTAAAATCTTTTTAAACGTTCTACAATCCTAATTAAATACCCCTAATGAATTTGTTTTGTTGCTAACAGATATTTTTTTCGTGAAGTTAATGAACACTGAGATGGACGGGAGTATACGTGTTGACCCTAGATCGTGTAAGACACAGACAAAGAAGATTTCCCATTGGTTCACATGACTTCCAAACTCTTGTATCCGATCCGAGGGCATCGTCTCTCCTGGGTCCTTTTGCCACATCGTGAAATAGAAAGGATCTGAACACGTGTATAGACAATGGACCCGCATCTTTTTATTGGTATATAATTCCACTATTTAATATTTACTTAATGAGAGCCTGCAAATGAGCTCTGAGTTCGCTTAAAGAAAGTAACTTGGAGGGTCTCTTGACGTGCTGAAGCATCATTTTGTTGGCCGAAGCAATGGATTCTGCGCTTCTTGTGTCGTTTCCAAATGCTTCTGTAGGTATGTGATTTCAGTTAACAGAAAACATGGAACTTTTTGGATCTTGAATTAAGGGCTCTGATTATTATTTTTTCCCCTGAATATTAGTGGTCTAATGGGTTTTAGATGCTTCAAATGCTGGGACTGAACCAATGCATTTGGTTTTGACTTGCTTGGTTTTTATTGATTTGTGCTGGTGTAGCTGTATTTTATCTGGGAAAATCTTTACTTCTTGAAAGGTTCCTTCTTTTAGAGTTCAGAGTCAACAGACTGAGCTAAATTACATTTATTCATCTGGGTTTGTCTCCATTTTATATAACATACATTTTTTTTTTTTTTGTATTTCTGCAGTTTGGAAAATGACTTGGTTGATGTGACTATACTTTTGCCCATACCAGTTTTAGAATTTTGTTTTCCTTTCTTTCTGAGTTTCTGCTTTGGTGTGTTTTCTGATGCACTATAAAAACTCATAGGTGGGAACGGTTGGAGAAGGGGCAATCTCAACAAGAGTTTTTCAGGTATGACTATCCCATCACAACATCTGATGCATAATTTGCCTTTTTCAGTCCTCCATGTTGAAAACTTATTGTCAACCCAATCTTTGTACTTAAAGGTTCATATGCAGCAGTCAGAGTTTCAAGAAGCAGAGCATGGGACATCTTGGAAAGATATGGTGGTGTTGGGTCTCAGCAACATCTTTTGAAGCATCACACCAGAAACACTAAGGAACAATCTGCATTCTACAGGAGGCATGGTAAAAGGTTGTTGGTGAATGCTACTGCTGGTCACCCTCTTGAATCCGAACCTGGAGCTTATAATTCGAAAAGCATTTGGAACTCTATCAAAAATGCCATAGATGCTTTTTACAGGTTTTCAAGGCCGCACACAGTTATAGGCACAGTTAAGTTTTTGACAGAACCATGGTCATCCTTGCCGTTATCCCAGTTAGCCTTTTGAAATATAACTCCCACATATTGATGTTTAAGATTTAGTAGTGAATAACAATCATTTAGGATTATTGTCGTTAGTTTTTTGCCATTTTCCTTTTTGGTTTTTTAATCAATTTAGAGAGAGCTCACCCAAGTTTTTCTCTGAGCAGGCATTGAGCATAATTTCAGTTTCTCTCCTTGCAGTCGAGAATCTGTCAGATTTTTCACCCTTATTTTTCAAGGGGGTGCTGGAGGTGATGCCTCTAATATTGATAACTTGAAAGCATTACATGGATACATTCATTATTGTTATTCTTACACACTTGGTATTTTACTTTTCAGGCCGTAGTTGCTGCTCTCTTAATGAATATTTACATTGTTGGTTTGAATCAGTTGTCTGACATTGATATAGACAAGGTAGGTGTTGTAAATTTACTGGTACCATTGCAATGATTTGGGAAATAAGAATTGAAAATTCAGTGACCTTTCAGTATTTTAGGGGGGCATTCCATTAGAAAGGTTTGACTGGTAGAATTCCAGGATATGCTCTTTTATCTGGAATTATCAAGCTACCCACTAATTGGTTATTTCAAATGTGCCTTCCTACACACACGGATGTGCATGTGCATACATGGAGAGAGAGAAGCCCTTTACCATTTACCAAGCTGTTTTCAATTTATTAAGCACCCTTTAGGTTTTTCTGGCCTAATCTTGGAAGTCAAGACCAAAAAGATAATTTACATGGAACATATGTGAATTGTCTAATTGTATACTTATGTTGCATGTTGTGTTTCAGGTTAACAAGCCTTATCTTCCATTGGCATCAGGGGAATATTCAGTTGGGACTGGCATCATGATTGTGACATCTTTTCTAATTCTGGTATCAAAAGCATTGTGGACTACATATATATATAAAAAATATATATATATATATATATATACACCTAATTTTCATTTAGGCTGGTTAGATAATATATTGCCTTTCTTTTTGTCTTTTTTTTTAAAGAGAAAAGAGATGAGAGAGTGGGAGAGATGGGAGAAATATCAGGGAGGTGTGGAAGAAAAGAGTGTGAATGGATAAAATTGAAGCTAAATACTAAAGACCATTTAAAACAGTTCTTTAGATTTTATCTTAAAAGCCATTCAAGGTATCCTTCTTTCCTTATGCTTTGCATCTCTCATCTTTCATCTACTTCTTCACCACCTTTCTAATTACAACCAAAATTATCAAATGGGCCCTTAAATGTAATTCCCTAACTTTTGCATGAAACTGCCTCTTATTTCACTAGAAGTTTGGTATAAAGTATATGGATATCTTAGTTATCCTGGTTAAAATGGCTAAATCTGAGGATTTGAGTATTTTTAGTGGTTCTTTTTATTATTCTGTAACTAGTTGCGTACCCTGCATCTTCATTGTTAACATGCAAGAGATGTTTGAAGGAAATAAAATTCACCATTTTTTCAGCCATCTGAATAATACCAATACCTTAATTTATGTGGATAATCATGGAGTCAAGAAGTGCTGCTGCCTTCGTCTCAATGTACACTTCTATGACAACCATCTGTTTGGAATGAAAATTATTATGAATTCATTTCCACCTTTTACAACGTGCCCCATGTACTAGATATGTTGCTTGTCCTCATTTCCACCTTACTATTACCTACCTTTGGATGTCATTTTTTTTCCTTACAAAACCTTTAATAAACTTTGCCTTGTTTGTTCACCTGAAAGGTAAAATTTAAATGTAAATAAACAAAGGGAATTGGGATTAAATGTTCAATAGTTAATTAGAATCTGGATTACACATCAAATGTAATGAGTCATATGTAAAAGATATTATGTACTTTTGTTGTAATTTAAATTGATGAAGTTACATGTCTTCATTTTAAAATTTTGGGGTATTGAAGCTGTAGTCTTGACTGAAAACATTCTGATTATAAACATTCTTTTCTACAGAGCTTTTGCTTGGATGGGTTGTTGGTTCATGGCCATTGTTTTGGGCCCTTTTCATCAGTTTTGTCCTTGGCACTGCTTATTCAATCAACGTGAGTTTGTTTGCTCCTCTATAATCTTTTAGTCTCACAGACCTTAAATAGCTGTGCAAGGAAAGCTTATATGTTACTCGTGAACCAATCTGATGAATGAAGTTTAGGAAAAATTTCTTGACATATCCCTGCTCATCCTTATGCACTGCATGTTCCTTGCACATGCTTCTGAGCATATGCATACTCCATTGAAATGTATGTACCTCTAACTAATAACTATATACATTATGTGTGTACAAATGTGGTTATGGTTACAAAGAATGTAGGGTTTGTTGGACAAGAGTGAATTGGGTGAATTTCCAGGCTATCCTTAATCTTAAAATGTATTAATAACAATTGTTTAAAGTACTAAGGGCTTGAGAGTTCCTTTAAAAAGTTGACAAAGAGGTATCTCTTAATAATAAAATGGATGATATTTTTCCTAGTGTTATGTTGACCAAACAGATCATCCTATTCATTTTCTTATGAAATGTACTTACCACCACATAACACTCCTATGTAGTTTGTGACATGATTTTTTATATTCTTCATTAATTCAGTTTGAAGTTGCATGTAATTGATGAGTAATGTGATGATACTTTAAACACAATTGTATCAATATGGGTTTTGAATCTTTTATAATCTCAGTTGCCACTACTGAGATGGAAGAGATCTGCTGTGGTTGCGGCAATGTGCATCCTAGCTGTTCGGGCAGTGATAGTTCAACTTGCTTTTTTCCTGCACATGCAGGTTTGTTATTTTCTATTAAGCAATCAATTTATACAATTCCACTGTCCCATTCTCTCAGAAAATGCTTGATTTATACAGGGTTTTTTTTTTTCCATATTGGAGGCTAAATCTTTGACATCATTGAAAGTATTAATATCTCACGTCTGACAAAGCAATAGTTGTCATTGCCCAATGCAGTGCCTGTAGGACAAACATATCTGCATGTGCACACACATCACACTATAGTGAGGGCAATTGAGGAAAAACAGAACAATATAAAAGGGCTATACTGTATTAACTAGTTAGTATTAGTAGTTGATTGCTCAAACAGAAACCTGAAAAAAGTAAGACAGTACAACTCTAGAATAGGTATCAGGGAAACCAGCAGTGTCTTACATGCAGATACTGGTAAATATGGAGCATGTTTGTCGTGTAGTTTGGTGCAGTTGCAGTGGTTGAGTTCTAATTTATCTAACATTTTCCAGATCCATGTGTACAAAAGACCAGCTGCCTTCTCTAGGCCACTAATTTTTGCAACTGCATTTATGAGCTTCTTCTCAGTTGTTATAGCATTATTTAAGGTAAAAGCTCTTCTTCTTCTTCTTTTTTTTTCTTTCCCATTTCAAGTAGAGCAGTAGGAAATTTATTTTAAAGCTGTGTGCTTGTTTTGGTGATGCGTTTGCTATTGTTTCAATCCATGTAGTTCTTATGAAATTAAAGGATTATGATCAATTTTAATAATATTGTGGAATCATGTAGGACATACCTGATATTGATGGAGATAAAATATTCGGCATTCGGTCCTTTACAGTACGTCTGGGACAAAAGCGGGTAACCTTTTAACACACGGATATGCACATATGTAATATCCTATTGGGTCTTAAGGTGGTATGAGGGGCTGTCCAGTAACGGATTCCAGAATGCATTGAAGGATCGTGGACCAACCCTCCTATCCATCAACCCATTGGTTTTACATATATTGTTTTGTTGCCTAATTATCTTTGTGCAGGTCTTTTGGATTTGTATTTCACTACTTGAAATGGCTTACGGTGTTGCCGTTTTAGTGGGAGCATCATCCGGCTTCCTGATGAGCAAATGCATTACGGTAATGTTTTAGTTTTCTAACTCTCAAGAGTAAAGTAGTGAGTGTTATGCAATCTTCATTACTCCTGCTTATTGAATGGCTCAGCTTCTCCTCTCTATAATTTTGAAATTACACATGGATAATGATGAAGAAGACAGTGATAAGTATGAATTAAATGAATTTTATCGGTTAAATATATCTTCTCTCACAGGCTGCTTGCTATACTCTGAAATAATGGGTTATGTTGTGAATTTCCGGTGTCCAACACGAAGGGTTCTTAAATATTACTGAGCCCTCTTTAAGCTCTGATTCTAAATCACTGGCTTTCCTCGCAAATGCAAACATTTAAAGTGTTAAATAAAGCCAATATTTGTGGGAACCTTGAGTGGGTTTTCATATTCCCTTCTTACTGTTGGGTTTTTTTTTTCTTCAGATACTAGTATGCTAACAACTGAACAATTTACCAAGAATAAAGATATTGATATGTTCTGTGTTTGCATTGGTTTAGGTTTTGGGACATGTAATTTTGGCTTTGATACTCTGGAACCGAGCCAAATCTGTTGATCTCAACAGCAAAGCTGCAATAACAACCTTTTACATGTTTATATGGAAGGTAATTGCCTACCACAGCTATTGAATGCAAATGCAGTTAGAAAGAATATATCAAAAATCAAAAGTTGACCCGTACCAAAAAAATAACCATCCATAATAGTTTGACATACACAATTGTGAAGATGCTGAACATTTAGGATTCTCAATAGCATATGATTTGAAAACACAATTTCCTAGTCTGTTTTTCTGTTAAGCTCTTACAACTCATTCAGGTCCTCACATTACTATTTGTATTCTTATTGGTTGCTTTATCTTTACCAAGACCTCAAAATTTGTTCAAGCATGACCAAGGCTGATGGAATTAGCTGTCTGTGCTTGAGTTAATAAAAAGAGTTTCTAAAACTAAGACTCAATATTATTTCAAGTATGATAAATGAAATTATAGTATCTTCTCGGCGGTATGTTTTTTTTAAAGTAAAAACTGCAGTTTGCTTGGTCTGTAGATTTGACCCTGCTCAAACCTGCCTGAACACGACCCCATTTCCAGCTTTGCTACTGTAGTTGTTGATTTTATGGATTGTATGTACCTTGCAGGTGATTTTATTTTTAGATTTCAATGCGGGTATACTTTTCATTCGTTTGTTTATTCTTCTTGCAGCTCTTCTATGCTGAGTATCTACTTATACCACTCGTTAGATGAGGATGACAACTTATTTGAGATCAAAGGTTGCCTTCAAAATCTTAGAGGGAATAAATCAAATGCCATTACTGGGATTGTTCAACATACATTGTAGTTTGACAATACAATTGGGAATCTATGAGTTTATGCAATCACTCAACTCATTATCTTCATTTAGTACTTGTGTGATATTGCTTCTGCTAACAGTGATACACATCTTATTTTTTGAGTACAAGCAATAGTCTAAACTAGAAGAGGAGGGAGGTTTCTTTCACACACTATCAAAGAGGCCATGAGGGTTCGAATATGAGACTACGGGTCTACGAGTCAAGACCTAAAGGCTATATCCCCTTGCCACCCATCTTTAAAATTTCATTGATTGGATTAAAAAGGGGAGATGCTAAACCCGGTCAACTAAAGGATTTTTCAACAAATGCCACTGGCACTTAATGTGAACGCTCTAAGCTGTCTTCAACCTACAAACAAACCTCATTATCTCTGTCTGCGTGACATGATTTGTGCTTACCCGTTACGATTGTTTGAACTGAGTATAAGCATGTAGGACTTAATCCTCTGCTTATAAGTATTTGGGCAATTTAAGGCCTACATGCCCGACATTCGGTTGCTCTACTTATGTAGTGCTCCTTTGTTTATTTGTGTAAAGAAAAATAGTAGGCATTACCATATTTATATACTACATTGTGTACCACATTTATTGTAATAGTGGGCTTCACTTCTATTAGAAATGTAGTACACAATATGATATATAAATGTGATAAGACTAACATTACCTGTGTGTAAATGGTCTCGTATGCTCTTAGTTAATATGAGCGTGTTAGTTTCCCGTGCATCGACTCGCGAGTAAACTCGTCTTCATGAACTTTGATTGAACATGTGTCATTTTCTTATTGGGTGTAAATTCCAAGCCCCCTTATTCTATTCCCCGTGAAACAAACTTTGATTGAACATGTGTCATTTTCTTAATGGGTGTAAATTCTAAGCTCCCTTATTCTCTTATTGGGCGTAAATTCTATACAAATTTATAAATAAACCCAATCCTACATGTATTTATAAAAAACCCAAGCACTATTTAAACATAGAAACATACCCAAAATCAACCCTAAAGTCAACTTTTTGGGTGTGTTTATAAATGGGTTTTGAGTGTGTGTAATGATGGGTTTTGGATGTGTTTATAAAGTGTTTTTGGTGTTGGGTTTTTTTATAATTTCAACCTCCATTTTGGGTGTTTTAGTGAAACTCCCTAAATTCTAAGCTAAGAAGTCGAACTTAAAAGTTAAAACATATCATAAAGAGTAATGCTTCTTACTACATTTTGTATGTCACATCACATTTCTGTACCCGCCAATCCAATTCAGAAACAAAAAAAGAAGCAACCATAGACCCGACCCGCCTATATAGTAAAATCGTAATATTTTTACCCATTTGCCAAACCCTAGCTACACACACAAAAACCCCACAAAGCCCTCTCGTGCTCTCCCTTCACATAAGGAGTCGCTGCAATGGCAGGCACTGTTGACGAAACAACGAAAGCGGTCTCAGATTTGACAATGGAATCGGAAGGAGCTATGAGCAAAAAGTAAGTGCCTAAGAACCCCTGTTTGGTCCCTGAGAAAGGGATTGCCTTTGAATTGAGGGATTTTAGGCATGGCTTGGGTTCCAAACAGGGAGCGGAAAAATGTGTTCATTTCTGTCCATGAAACGTTTTGTTTTATTTTTAATCCATATGGGTTTTTGTTTTTTTTTGGCTACGAAAGCTGTTAGACTTAATTTTAATTTTTGTGGAATGCTTACAGTGCACGCAAGAAGGAGCTGAAGAACAAGCAGAAGGAAGAGGAGAGGCGGCGGAAAGAGGAGGAGAAGGCAAAGCAGGTACACATTTTCTTAGCATCCTTTTGTCTCTGCTTTTATTATTTTTATTAATTATTATTTTCTGTTTGGTCTTTTGAAAACGAGGGAGAAATAAGTACGGAAATTATATGGGTAGTAAACTACGTATAGGACTCTTCCCTGAACTTTATATGGTCCGGTGGAATTATTGAATGATGGTGTGTTCATTCCCTAAATGTTGGTAGATAATTGTCAGAACATTATTTGCTTATCTGCAAGTGTTGTTTACCCAATAATTTGGTATATTTTGGTTGTTAATTTGTCATATAAAATTATTATATGAAACATGAAAATGAGTCGATACTAAATAGTCATGATACATCGTAGTGATTTTCTTTTTCGTCAATTTGACAGTGGCGTGCTTAATTATGTGTAAGTATTGGTTTCGCAGAAATCTTATATATTCTGGTGATTTGTTTTAAGGCATAAATTTAATATTTCAACCTTGAAAGTGAATTCATACTAAATAGTCACTTGAACTCTGGATACACTTGAATAATAATGTGTGATTGCTTACTGTCCACTAAAGAAGCTCACCGTATTTGATTATGAAGTCTGATATTAAATAACTTTGCACTTATCTTACAGGCTGCTGCCACAGCAAGCTCACAGGTTAAGAAAAATGGAGCTACTGAAGATGAAGAAATGGATCCAACGGTATACATTAAATACATTGTGTAATATAGTTTTCATCTAATTGTATTCTGTGTGAATTTTATTCTCACTCATTTACGACCCGAGCCTCATCTGTTTTTGTTCTTTTGTTTTTGATCATGTTGCAGCAATACTTTGAAAACAGGCTGAAGTATCTTGCTACCCAGAAGGCAGATAATAAAAATCCATATCCTCACAAATTCTTTGTTTCAATGACTGTGCTTGAATATGTAGAGCAGTATGACGGCTTAAGCAATGGGGAGCATCGTGATGAGATCAGTGTATCGCTAGCTGGTATTCAAAATTAAGGGTTTATATTTGTTTAGAGTATCATCTGTCACTTTCGATTTTTATTTGTTGGTGTGAATAATTTGACTCTTATGCAAGGGCGAATCATGAGTAAAAGATCCTCCAGCTCTAAGCTTTTCTTTTATGATTTACATGGTGGCGGACCTGGTGGTGGAAAGGTCCAAGTCATGGCTGATTTAAGGTATAAATTTGTTGCCACCCCCACTTCTTTTTATATGGTAATTTATACCTGGTTGTTTAGATCTTAATGTAGTTGGCCTCTAGAACAATGTAATGAACTACATTTGCCACCTTTGCATTTTTTATTATCTGAAACAATTTTTATATCCTCCCACCACCCAAGTTTAAAAATTGCCTGCAGCTTTTAGTTGTATTTACTATATATGTGCAGGCATGTACACACAGCATGTACAAGTATATAAAGTTTATTTGGTGAAACTCTATATAGCAGTTGGTTTAAGTTTGATTTTGCTCTGAAGTTGCTAGTCATCAAATACTATTTTTATGTGTAAATAAGAGCAACTGATTCTTTTCATCTTTTCTCATCTTCCATCTGATTTTCCATACCTATGAAATAAAAATACCTTGATCAGATGATGGCATGAAGTTGGTCTTGTAGAAAGTAGAAAGCTATTATTGTATTGAAGTGTGGTTGGAAGCTCACTTACTCCCATGAAGAATTCTGGATTCACTTCTGCTTAGATAAATGCAAACTATTTTGCTTCTCCTTATGCGTGGTTGAATTAATCTATTCAGTACATAAATATATCCCCTTTGTTGAGTTATTTCTTTTACTTTTCAATATCAAATTACTAAAGGACTTCATTTTTTCATGCAGCAAATCAGAGTTGGATGAATCTGAATTTTCTAAGTTCCATTCTACTGTTAAGCGGGGTGATATTGTTGGTGTGACTGGGTTCCCAGGTTTGTAATAGCTGTGATATACCTTTTACTGGTTAATTATAATAATTTGTTTTCTAATTGTATGATTTTTATTTAAAATTTGAGTTAAGCATTATAGGAAGTGTCTTTGTAAGATTCAGTAGAATAAGTGGTGGTGTAATCCAGGTTATAGTTTTTTACTAAGCACTATAAGAACACATTCATTTCCTCTGCATTGACTTGAATTATGACACTATCAGAGTGAAACAAGGGGTCTAAAGGACAACAGAGGCTAGTCTGTAGTAGTAAAAAGAAATCCTTTTCTTTGTATGTAAAGAGTCTCGATATTTTAGGCGAGGACCATTTGATTGAATGTTTGAAATTGTTATTCACTATATGGGCAAGCAGGTGATAGGTTTAATCTGAGTTCTTTTATCAAGTAATTATTGATCAGTTTAATAAGTCACTTCATCTTGTTTGTGCGTGTGTGTTGAGAACTTTGGTTGGTTAAAAGAAAGATTAGGGAGGAAATTTCTAAAAAGTTATGGTGAAATTGAAATAGATTACAAGGGTGCAGTGTTCCATGAAGATCTCCTGAATAGTAGCTTAGTCTTCACATGATTTGCATCTTCCTGACTTTGTTAAACTGGATATACAAACTTCTTGTGTGTGCACTCATGGATTTGTTCTGGTCTGACTGGTCGTTAGTCTAATGATAAGTTCTTCGTGCAAAACAACTTTCAAGCTATTCCGTTTTCTTTATGTCATAGAAGGTTTGGCTTTACTGCCGTTCAGTCTAGTTGACTGAAGCTCTGATTTTAGGCCCCTGAAAATCCATTTTGGGACACATGTCATGTTATATATATAACGTCATGATCCTGGGCATTCTACAGTTATCAACTATAACTTCTGCATTTTTATTTTTGGTTTTTCTCTCTCAAATCAATTGACCCTTGTAATATAATTTGCTACTGGATTTTGTGTGTTTTGGGACTATGAACTGTTCATTTTTCTGGATTATACAATTGTCTGTTTTGTTTGTTTGTTTCTTTCTCTTAGGGAAGACGAAGAGGGGGGAGCTGAGCATTTTCCCAAAATCATTTATAGTCTTATCACATTGTCTTCATATGATGGCAAGGCAGAAAGCTGGTCCTGCTTCTGATAATGCTAATGTGAAGGTGAGCAATGTTTGTATTTTTACTGCTTTAATACTGCCTGTGCTCCTATCATGACTCCACTGCATAAACTTCTGCAGAAATTTGATGGATGGGTCCCAGGAAGCCCAAGGAATCCTGAAACTTATATTTTAAAAGACCAGGTATTGACTGATAAAGAAACTTTTAAACCCTTCTTTTGCAGTACTGTGAGGACGCTAAGATTACAGTTTTGGGTGTCGGAAAAAAGATGTACACTTGCATACACATTATTGATATCTGTCTATGCATGTGTGATTCCTTACACAATCTATCTTAGATACAGTAACTTGGCGTATTCTTTACTAAATTCAAGAACATATATTTCTGGCCCTTTAGTTAGGTACCCAGCTCAACTTATACCTTCATTTATCTATTAGGTCTTAGTTTGATTAGTTGGTTTGTCGGATTCACTTTAATCCTTGTTTCTGTCCTTTTCTTTCAATCTATATTTTAATGGGAGACTTTGGAAAAGCAAAAGGAGAGAGAAATTTTTTAAAAGAAGCCAAAATAGACAAAATTGCCCTTATTTATTTTTGGATTTCCTAAGGAATCCTTTACATTTGTATGTCTTTGATTTGAAAGTTGAGAGGTTTTTCTGTCTTTTTTGAAAAAGCTTTGGTTTTTTCCAAAAGTGAAATTTTTTTATGGCTAAAACCTAAATTTACTTATTTTAATTGAGATTGAGAGTTTCAAAGTGACTTAAGTTAGATCACCCTTTCAAGATGCAATATATTAATTTTTGATTTGTTAATTTACGTTATTCCCATTTAAGTTTTCAAATTTTTATGCTGTTCTCGTTTTCCATTATTTTACGTGTTAACTTCATTGTATTTCTTGCTAGGAAACTCGTTATCGTCAACGTTATCTGGATTTAATATTGAATACCGAGGTTCGACAAATATTCAAGACCAGATCTAAGATCATTCAATATGTTAGAAGTTTCCTGGACAAGCGTGATTTCGTGGAGGTTAGTCTTCATCAACTTGCCTTCTGTATCCATTGCGTTTTCATGGCCATTTGTTGATGGTGCCTTACATTTTTGTGTCGTTTCTATCTTTGTCATTTAGTTCTTCTTTTTTTCCCACCCTCAGGTTGAAACTCCGATGATGAATATGATTGCTGGTGGAGCAGCTGCCCGTCCTTTTGTGACTTATCACAATGAACTTGACATGAGGCTTTTCATGCGCGTTGCACCTGAACTATATCTCAAGCAGTTAGTTGTTGGTGGCCTGGAACGTGTTTATGAGATTGGAAAACAATTTAGAAATGAGGGTATTGATTTGACTCATAATCCTGAGTTCACTACCTGTGAATTCTACATGGCTTATGCAGACTACAATGACTTGATGACCCTGACCGAGGAATTGTTGAGTGGTATGGCTCAAACATATGCTTCTTTTGCACTTCTCCATGTCTTTGAAACTACTTGGATTTCTTTGCTGATATAATATTTAATCTAAAATAGGGATGGTCAAGGAACTCACAGGTGGATACAAAATCAAGTATCACTCAAATGGGCTCGATAAGGATCCAATTGAGATTGACTTCACTCCTCCCTTCAGGTCTGTAACCTAATTCATTGGTCATGCATGTTACAACTGAAACAGATTTAAAACAACTTATCTGATGGTTTTAACTGGTACTGTTGCAGGAGGATCGACATGGTTGAGGAATTAAATAAGACTGCAGATCTCAACATAAATCCAGCAGATCTCTCTAGTGAGGAAGCTAACAAATATCTTAAGGAGGCATGCAAGAAGTTTGATATCAAATGTTCTCCTCCTGAAACCACTGCTCGTTTGTTGGACAAGGTAAATCTTTCTCTTTTTCCTTTTTCCAAATATTCTTCTAAATCAAGTACATGAATCAGGATATTTGATCCAATTTGAACTAGTCTTTTGAGGAGCTAATGGTGTGGTGAGAACTTAGAAAATGACCTGGGCATATCTGATTAAAAGGCAGTACCCTGGCTGGTGGTGACTTGTATATTATACATATATGTTCAGTTACGTTCACTGTTGTATATGGCTGTTGGCTATTAAATTGTTGCCAAGGAAGGGAAAAAAGAAGTAATGACTTATGGTATTTTTCATAGGTGGCAATGATATTGAACACACTAGTTGCAGTTTCAATAGAGTGAGAATTATGATCGCATATTGTCATCCCCCAAAAAAAAATTCACATTACTATGAGATTCTATATGCTTGATAGTTGCTATTGGTTGGCAAGGAATGTCAATTTAATGTGGTAATGCAATCTCATGTTTTTCTCATGTTGATGACATTTTCCATCATTGCAGCTTGTGGGGCACTTTCTGGAAGAGACTTGTGTAAATCCCGCATTTATCATTAACCATCCCGAGATAATGAGTCCTTTAGCAAAGTGGCATAGATCAAAACCGGGCCTGACTGAGCGTTTTGAGTTGTTTATCAACAAGCATGAAGTATGCTTACTAACTTGAAGACTTCTTTGAATTATTTATTAATTTGGCATCTTTTGGTTTGGTTTGTCGTTGTGCTTGTTACCAAATGTTATTTTGCTGCCCAGCTTGCCAATGCCTACACTGAATTAAATGATCCTGTGGTACAACGCCAACGATTTGCTGATCAGCTCAAGGTATGAATTAACTGTTTAGTTGTGTTATATTATTATATATTATTTGGTAATTTTTCTGAAGATATGAGGTTTGAGTTTCAGGATCGACAGTCAGGTGACGATGAAGCAATGGCTTTGGATGAAACATTTTGTGGAGCTCTTGAGTATGGGTTACCTCCAACTGGCGGTTGGGGTTTGGGCATAGATCGACTATCTATGTTGTTGACTGATTCACAGAACATTAAGGTTTGTGCCTCCTACCCTCCCTGTACCCTCCAAGCATGTGTTTGTGCTCGTGTGTGAGATGTCACCTGTAGCGGCTTCTCACTGTCTGTTGTTTGTGGTTGGACAGGAAGTTCTTCTCTTCCCGGCTATGAAACCACAGGATGAGCCTTCTGCTAAAGGTACTAATTCTGATTCTGTCCTGGCATTAATTTTTAAAATCTGTCCCCCGAATTTTGCTGCTCTTTGATGATGAGTTTCAGAATGTTGTGTTTCCTCTTTATATATGCCCTGCTTCTAACTATTGTTAGTTTGACATTCTACAGCAACCGCAAGCTCTTAGGATTATTGGGACACAGCTTTTATTATACTTGAAGGGGGTGGCCTTGTTGATGGTCTGCGGTCACTCTGTTTTTGTACTGTTGTACTTCAAGTTTTTGGGTAACATCTAAAATGTCAGATTATGGATATAGGGTTTACTATATTCTTCATTACTCACTTGTGAATGCGACTAATCTATTTATTGAAGTGTCAAATTGTTGGACTTGTTCTACAATTTGTAGTTGTGTTAAATACGTTTTTGGTCACTGTGTTTAGCATTTAATTTGGACTCAAAATTAGGACCTGGCTTGAGGGAGCAATTACTTAAAACTACAATAGTAGTGAGTCCTTTGCAATTAAAATTAATGGATAATATATAATTAAAAAAGATGGTGAAAAATTTGGGCATTAAAATCAGAAAATTGTATGAGTATAATACATGTATTATGTCTGGTTTATGAAAAATGCACAATTTTTTGGGAGTTTCACTAAAACACCCAAAATGGAGGTTGAAATTATAAAAAAACCCAACACTCAAAACACTTTATAAACACACCTAAAATCCATCATTAAACACTCAAAACTCATTTATAAACACACCCAAAAAGTTGACTTTGGGGTTGATTTGGGGTGTGTTTTTATGTTTAAATAGTGCTTGAGTTTTTTTATAAATACATGTCTAGGATTAGGTTTATTTATAAATTTGTACAATTTTTTTTCCGTATAATTGAGAATTATATGGAAAATAAAATTTGTTTGAAAAATATATACACACATGACATTTAGGGTCGAAGTCACCGAGAAAAAAGGTTTGATTTTTTTTTTTTTTGGATAAGAAAACGACAATTAAATTTTAAGAACGACAGTAACTATAAAATATTCCCAACCTTAGACGACCCACGACTTTCTGCTTGTTTTTGGTCAGCGGAAAATATAGAATTCCTAATTCTACGAGGAAAAGGTCAAAGCTTTTGCTTGGTTAGCAAGGACTGAAGAAAGAATTCCTAGTTCTAGAAGGAAAAAGTGGACTAGTCGGCAGCCTCATTCCTATATATATATATGGTATTTACATACAAACCACTCATTGATGGTTTATGTCTGAAATTTTGTTTACTCAAATTTTGAGAGAGAGAGAGAGAGAGAGAGAGAGAGAGCGAGCGAGCGAGCTTTGTTTTCATCTTAAAGAATGGCTGTTTCTACGCAGGTCAGTGTGTTTGACAAACTCGAATACCTTTCTTTGGTCTCCAATATTTGCACAGTGCTTGAAAATCATCTGGGTTTCGCAGACAGAGTTTTGGCAGAGTTCATAACCGAGATGGGTCGAAAGTGTGAGGCCGTGGACGATTTCCGTGCAAAGTTAAAGCAAAACGGAGCAAACATGCCTGAATATCTCCTGCATATATTGTTGGAGATCATTCACAACATTCTTCCTCCAAAAAAGGCTTCTCAGAAGCGCAAGAACAGCCCGGCCATGGCGATCACCGATGCTGTGCAAATTCATAGAGATAGTAAAGAAGAAGAAAAAAGGAGCAAGAGGCAGAGGGTTGACAATGGTTATGAAGGGATCGCCTCTGGTGTTTTTGGGGCTGCAACTTATGATGATGAAGTTGGATTGCGAAATCGAGAAAAGGATTTCGGGGAAGAGATTGAAATGGAGCTGGATGAGGACCCATTAGAACTTCTGCGTGGAGTCTTATCAATTGATAGGTCACCTGTTAAGATTGTCAAGAACCCAACTGGGTCATTGAGCCGTGCAGCTGCACTTCAGTCTGCGCTTCAAAAGGAGGGTAGAGAAATAAGAAAAGTTCAAGAAAGAATGAAGCGTAATTCAATTCCAATGGATCTTAATCGTGCTTGGGAAGACCCTATGGCAGAGAGAGGTGATAGATATCTCGCACAAGAACTTAGGGGTGCTGCTGGATTTTCGGCTTTCAACATTGACAAGCATGAGTGGAAGAAGAGTGCTTATGAAGGAGCCCTGAGTTTTGGGCAGAGATCAAGCCTTTCCATTCTTGAACGGCGTCAGAGCTTACCAATCTACAAATTGAAGAATGAGCTGGTTAATGCTGTGAACGAAAATCAGGTGCTTGTTGTTGTTGGTGAGACTGGTTCAGGTAAAACAACCCAGGTAGCTCAGTATCTTGCTGAAGCAGGTTACAGCACAAAGGGCATAATTGGATGTACTCAACCGCGTAGAGTTGCAGCCACTTCTGTGGCCAAGAGGGTTGCTGAAGAAGTTGGTTGTAGATTAGGGGAGGAAGTTGGGTATTCTATTCGATTTGATGATTGTACTGGACCGGATACTTTGATTAAGTACATGACTGATGGGATGCTTTTTCGGGAGATTCTGATGGACAAAAACCTTTCTCAGTACTCTGTGATCATGCTTGATGAAGCCCATGAAAGAACAGTCAATACTGATGTTCTTTTCGGAATGCTGAAGCAACTTGTTAAAAGACGACCTGATCTTCGTTTGATTATTACGTCTGCAACACTGGATGCAGAGAAGTTTTCGAGTTATTTCTTCAATTGTATGATATTCACTGTTCCTGGTAGAACTTATCCTGTAGACACACTGTACGCGAAGCAGCCCGAAAGTGATTACTTGGATGGAGCTATATTGACTGTTCTGCAAATTCACTTGAGTGAACCTGAAGGTGACATACTTGTCTTCTTGACTGGTGAGGAGGAGATTGAATTTGCTTGTCAGTCTCTGTATGAAAGGATGAAAGAACTAGGTAAAGATGTTCCAGAATTGATTATCCTACCAGCTTATGGTGCCCAACCGAGTGCAGAGCAGTCAAAGATCTTTAAGCCTGCTCCTCCAGGGAAGCGAAAAGTGGTTGTGGCTACCAATATTGCTGAAACTTCGTTGACCATTGATGGGATATTTTACGTAATTGATCCAGGGTTTGCAAAGATAAATGTATATAATCCGAAGCAAGGGGTTGATTTGCTGGTTGTAACACCAATTTCACAGGCATCAGCCAGTCAACGAGCTGGGCGTGCTGGGCGTACAGGGCCAGGAAAATGTTTCCGCCTTTACACTGAGAGTGCTTTTCATAATGAGATGTCTCCTAATACAGTTCCAGAAATCCAAAGATCAAATCTTGTACATACTACACTGATGTTGAAAGCTATGGGGATAAATGATCTTAAATATTTTGATTTTATGGATCCCCCATCACCCGAAGCACTTACATCTGCTGTGGAACAGCTGAAGATGCTAGGAGCCTTGGATGAAGAGGGGTTTCTGACCAAATTGGGTAGTAGAATGGCCGTGCTGCCTCTGGATCCACCTTTGTCTAAAATGCTGCTTGCCAGTGCGAACCTTGGATGCAGTGATGAAATTGTGACCATCATTGCCATGCTTCAGGCAGGCAATACCTTCTACAGGCCTAAGGAAAAACAAGCGCAAGCAGATTTGAAGAAGGCCAAGTTTCTACAGCCTGAGGGAGACCATCTGACTTTACTTGCTGTTTATGAGGCTTGGAAAGCTAAGAATTTTTCTAGCCCCTGGTGTTCAGAGAACTTTGTCCAGTTTCGGTCATTGAGTAGGGCAAGGGATATCAGGAAACAGCTTCTTACTGTCATGGACAAGTATGAATTAGAGGTTGTAAGTGCAGGAAAAGATCGAACAATGATCAGAAAAGCGGTTATAGCTGGATGCTTCTTCCATGTTGCTAAAAAGGAACCACGTGAGGGTTATAGAACCATAGTCGACAAGCAGGTAGTTTATATCCACCCAAGCAGTGTTCTTTTCCAGAGACAGCCAGATTGGGTCATCTACAATGAGCTGGTGATGACCACAAAGGAGTACATGCGCGAGGTCAGCGCTATAGAGCCCAAGTGGCTTATGGAACAGGTGCCAAGATTCTTTAAGGCTGCAGATCCTACAAAGATGAGCAACCACAAATGTCAAGAACGCATCGAACCGCTGTATGACAGATATCATGAGCCCAACTCTTGGCGTCTGAGTAGACGGCGTGCTTGATATGTACAAATTTCAAGATGTAAATTCTGTTGTTAAGCAAAGTGTGCTTCATATGTACTTCTCTGCTATGTATACAGTTGATTTGTTCCACTTTGAATTTTCAAAAGTGAATATCATTTATCAATCTTGTTAGTTACTTTTATCTCTGTCTTCCTGAGGAACTAGTTTACTTATTAGATTTTCCTGAACCTTAAGCTGAATGATGGCCATGCTCCCCTGTTCTGTTCCATTTTCGAATGTTCCAAAACATGTTTTATATAATGATCTACATAGATTGGCCTGATACTATGTTTTGGTCCTTGCTTGCTTATACTGTTGTTTTTTATGTCTTATCCCTCTGTTATGTCATCCTTTGACATGTTTTGCCTAAGAAACTAGCAATTCTTGCATGTTTTGCTCGGTTTTTTTTCTAATTTTTTGGAAAATAGTACAGCCGTCTGGCTTTACGTTTTTGGCACGTGTTGCCTAGGCGCTGGGCGAGTCACATATATAGTCTAGCCGGGCGGCTATACCAGGTTTTTAAATTTATTTTTAAAAAATAGTACCAGGCTATATTCTCTAATTGATTTACTTTGAAATTTCTCTCTTCGATATCTGCTTTGGATGTTGAAACTAGCAAATTAATATCTATAAATAGTATAGCCACGCAGCTATACGCGGTTTTCATAATTGTTAAATAGTACGGCCGTGCGGCTATACGCGGATTTTTAAATTGTTTTAAAAAAATAGTATATCCTAGCAGATATATTCGGTTTTTTCTTTATTTTTAAAAAAATAGTACAGCCGCTTTGCTTTACGTTTTTATTTTATTATATATATAGTAGAGCCGGACGGCTATACACGGTTTTATAAATTTATTTTTTAAAAATAGTGTAGCCCCGCCGCTGTACTCGATTTTATTAATGTTTCTTTAAAAATGGTATGGCAGCGCGGCTATACGTATTTTAACACGTGGGCACCTAATCTCTAAATTATTTATAAATAGTATAGCCGCGCGGCTATACCCCGTAATAACTTGGGAGTTGACAGAGTGAGAGGCAAAAAACCCAAAAGCAGGAATATCGATCAGTAGAGAGGAAGGAGAATGACCAGAAATGAAGCAAGCATTCGCAGATTCCTTAAAGCAGGAAAGGAATCATCGCTGGGCATAATCGAGGCAAACTACCAAGTGATCAAAACGAATCTGATTTCTTATATGCCAAATACCCCACACCAAATTGAGAACATAATTTATGCCAAAATGAGAACTAGAAAACTAGAAAAATAAGTTGTCTTCCAGAGCAATTAGACTGTTTTCGTTTTTTGTTTCGACATTAAAATATCAAATAAATAAAAATTTAATTAGCATTTCAGTAGAGGGTTTCCATGGAGGGTGATTTAATCAAAGTAAGCATTTCCTACAGAAAACGCTATCCAACAACTCTCAGAGTAAATCGTGGCTCCTATTTTTCCATCACAACAAGTTGGAAAGACACCACGAACAATCAACACTAGAAAGATCCATGGTGCACTGAACCTTAGCATGTAGTTCCTTTTTTCTATCTAGCCAGAACCTGAATGTGTGTGATTCGTGAACCCAAACCGTCTCGACTGCATACTTGGCTTCGGTGGCAAGATGAACCTGAATGGTGAACTGAACCGTCACAAGTTGTTTTAGTAATTGGTCGATGATTCCCGCCCACTTTTTTTAAAGCTAAATCATATCGAAATTTATCATCAGCTTGACCTAAGAAATCTTCATTCATGTATTGTACTGGACTATCTGCAGACCTTATGACTGCACCTTTGTTATAAGGACAGTGTGCCTGAATCAAGGTAAGTGCAATGTTAACGTACGTAGTTCCTACAATCTGTGGGAGAGGTAGAACCAAACGAGGGAGTTATTCTCAGATGTTGATTGGAGTTGACCAATAGTTGTTACTGATTTGGCTGGAATGTTTGCTCTGTGTGCTGAGTGCAAATTCAATCAAAGCAAAGAAATCATCTTTGTTGAGCCTTTTTTTTCCTCCAATCATCAACAAAACAAAATTGAACCCAACTCTCAAAGCAAAAGCACGACAAATTCATGAAATAGGATGAAACATGCTAAGAGCATCTCCAACAGTAGTAGCAAATAAAACTCTTCAAATTGAAGTTTGTTGACCTACGTGGCAATTTGAAAAGTTTTATTTGCTGCTTGAATAATTTTTGCTTCAACAAACTCTTCAATTCAATTAATGCAATATCATGGAAAAGAATGAAAAATATGAAAACATGAGAAAAATGTCTATGTATTTATTATATGAAAAGAAAAAATTAATGTTTTTAACATTAATTTTCAAGGTGGGTTTTCTTTTTCCAAAGTAAAATTATATGTTTGAAGAGCCAAAGTCAACTTACCAATCTTGAAAAGAGAGAGAGAGAGAGAGAGAGCTTGCAGCTTTGATGACTACAGTTGAAGAGGCTGTTGGAGAGAGTTTTTCGGATGTGGCTCACCTATTTTAGAATTCCAAAGTTGTTAAAGAGGCTGTTGGAGATGCTCTAAGACTTCACATGGTCCCTGATAAATTGCCCCACCTCAGATATTTCACAAGTTACAACAGAAGCTTCTGCAACTTTAATTTTGTTCTGGCACTGGGAGAAAGAAAATGGTTGGCCAGGTACTTCAAGTGTAAAGTCATTTGGAGAGGAATATGATGGAGCAGGGAAGAAGATTAGGATAAATCTTTTTTTCTTTGGTCATTAATTAGGTCAGAAAATTGCCGAGACTTACTAGGTAAGCAATTAAGGAGCCATATAAAAAGAAATGAATTTGTTTTTCAGATATACTTTCAGCCATTAGTACAAGCAAAATCCAAGGGCTGAAGAGGTGTATTAAAATATTTGTTTTTTTTGTGTGTCCCTTGATCCTGACCCATGAAATTATTAATACACGGCAAACAATAAATACTAAAAAGATCCATGGTTCAGGATAAAATACATATATCGTATAGGTATATTGAAGAGAGCAAGAGTTTATATAATCTTACGAACATTAGTTTTGCGGGAAGTTGAAAAATAAACTTAAAACCATAATTATCAATATAAGCTACATTTCCAGTACATGTAAACTTTTTTCATTTCTGGTTGGACATCATCATAAAAACTTAATTAGAATTTCAATGGCGGACCCTTCCCTATGTGAGTATATGGGTATTTTATTTAATCAAAGTAAGTATTTCCTACTGAAAATGCGATCCAACAAGTCTCACAATAAACTGTTGCTCCGGTTTTCCCATCACAACAAGTTGGAAGCTCGCTATTTAAATTATCAAGACATATCAAACAATCATTAGTAGAAAGATCCCTTGTGCATTGAACCTTAGCATGGAGTTTCTGTTTTCTATCTAGCCAGCGCATGAATATGTGTGATTCGTAAACCGATACCGTCTCTTGACTGCATACTTGTAAGCCCCGGAGGCTTCGGCAGCAAGGTAACAACAATTTATTTGTCATTCTAGTAAATGGTCGAGGATTTCCATTGACATGTTTTAAAGCCAAATCGTAGTAGTCAATTTCGCCTGAAAAATCATGATTCATGTATTTGACTTGGCTATCTGCAAACCATATGACTGCACCTTTGTTATTAGGGCAGTGTGCCTGAATTAAGGTAAATGCAGCATTAACGCAGTTACTACAATCTGTGGCAGACGTATTACCGAAACATATAGCGAAACCATATACATCGTTTGGGTAAAGCCCTATTGAGCCATTGATAAATTGAGAAGACGCTACATGCTCAGAAGGAAAAGTTGTGAGGGTTTTCAAATTTTTATGGTAAGTATCATTTGTTGCAAATGTATTCGAGCTTAAACATTCGTGTATGCCTTCAGTATTATCAGTAAAATGTTTGCGGGTCAAAACCAGTGTTATTGTTGGGAGGAAAAAAAAAGGTGACAATGAATTTTGAGAGATACATTTTTGAGTCGGTACAATGTTGGTGATGGTTTAAAGATGTGAACACCAACACCACAACATCTTATATATACTTGGGACTAGAAAGTTTTTTTTTTCTAAATTTTACATCAGGTATTGATAAGCATCTTTAATTGGAAAGACAGCCATATTCGGTTAGATGTCTTTTAGCACCATGACTTGAATAATCCGACTAGCGAAAAAAATGTAAGATTTTCAAGGTTTAGCCAAGACTTAGCTCCGGACCCCACTACTCGTCGTATTTGGTTTGGTATTGCTACCGCACATGACTTCGTGATGATGATATTACTGAGGAACGTCATAGGATTTCCCCTGCTTAATGGATACCATTTGCTATCAATGGAGAATTCTTTCTCATCTTAAATTTTAAAATTTTAAATTGAGGTGCGATATGAATGGTCAAGGAGCAAAGAAAGAAATTGTGGTCTAATTAGCATGCTTGTTGACTGGCCTCCCAATTGCCTGTTCACAAATTTGAAGATACAATTATTTGGTTAAATTGTATTAAGTTTGAAAAGAAGGAGACGTGAGTTAGGCCATTTGGTCAGGGCAGAATGAGTCCGTCTCTTTACACTCAAGTTTGAATTCTCCTTTTCGTAAATTAGATTAGTTTAGAGTAGCTTTGTTAAATAAAAAAACTACGCTGAAAAGAACACTTACAAACAATAAATTAGAAAACAAGCCAAAGAAATCAAAATTAAAATGAGAGGAGACAAGTCCTTAAATAAGCAAGTGCTTGGGCATTCTTCACTTATGGGCTTCTATTTGAGCTTTAGGATCAGCCTAATGTGTTGAGTTGGGCTGCCAAGCTGGGCCAAGTCTTTTGCCTACTTCTATGCAGTATTAGGTCCACCACAAAACTTGCTTGGTGTCCTCAGTACCCACAGTCAAAAATGAAGATTTCAAAGGGCTAAATGATTTGATTAATCCAACTAGCGAAAAACGATAAGAAATGGAGAAGGAAAAAAGAAAGAAATTGTGGTCTAATTAGGATCCTTGTTGGCTGGCCTTCAAATTGCCTGTTCAAAAGTGTGAAGATGCAGTTATTTGGTTAAATTGTATTAAGTTAGAGAAGAAATCTATTTTTTCTCGTTAAAATTTAGTAAATCATTAGTCCGCAAGTGAATGCCCTTTTCTATTAGGAATGTTCATCACGTTCAGCAACCAACATTAAAAACATACCAAGTTTTTTCATCATTAGTGTACCATCACCCAACCTGGAAATTAAAGCAAAATCTCTTGTTAGCCAATAGGATATTGCTTAGTTGGCTGAACTCTTCCACCTCCACCTATATAAATAGAAGTTCAAAATTCGTAAATACCTAATGAACATTTGTGTCAACTCCCCTACCCCATCGCTGGTACTAAAAAAACACAAAGCAAAATCTCTCATTAAGGTGTGAATCTTTGACCAAAAAAAGAAGGTATGATCTCAACTATAAGAAGTTGAATTCCCATAGTTAAGGTGAAAGTCTATCCTTCTCCCCTTTCGTATAAAGTGGCTCGCCTAATTCCCTTGGACTGGTCTATCTAGTCTTGTAACGCTCTTTATCAATAAAATTCTATCGCCTTATTCGCAAAAGGTGTAACTAAAGTTAAATTCAAACACTAAGATGGTGATCAAAGGATAATTTCAGCTTGGAGAAAGAACAAAGCAGAATCAGCTTTTAAAACTTGAATATATTTTTATGATCCATGCAACAGTTGGGGAGTAAACAAGAACACAACGAGGTTATCTATCTCTCAGTTGAATTGATTAACTCTTAAGATAATGGTTACTACTTTGGACCAACTGATTATTCAAAGGTTTGTATTAAATCCAGATAGTCCACAGAATTGATCGCCACTTGAACACTATATACTGATATTTTACAGTAGAGATCGTTGTTTTATCTCTCAAGGCCGAAAGGTACCGTACAAGGTACCAGTACTTGTTATATAATTGTTGATTCATCTTTTCAAACCAGATGAACTTTCTTGGTATTTAAAAGAAAAATTTATTTAAAAAAATATAGATAGTGACAACCAGCTAGGCCTAGTTGATAGAATCATGTTGTAGATGAACTTGCTAGATTGTTCAAACATGTTTACAAGTCATGCATGGCCCCCTTAACAAATCAGTCTTTGATGTGAAAAATCCATCTATCTTTTGCATGAATAGAAAAAACCAAGAATGTGATGTGAATTTGGCTTCTAAATTTTGGTTTTTAGTTAATAGAATAAATTTGACCAGGCTATCTATATTTGAATTTGAATTTATTTGTAATTTAGTGACTTAGTGGTATTTTTATTCCAATCTTGATCAGTATTTTTTTTTCCTTTTTGATGATAAGCTTAGTCTTCAACCATAGTTTAAGATAATTGGGCAGCCTGTTGTACTAGTTTATACCAACTAGTTATTCAGCAAGCTTTGTTATTTAAAGTTCACATATTCCACAGCATCAGCCAGTCAGAAATTTGAATCTTTTTTTTGTTTTTTTGTCAAAGGAAATCAACTTTCTTTTATGAAAAAAATTGCGGAGGCTACCCCATTTCAGGACTGGGCATACCAAGGCTTCTTTGAGGACTTACAAAAGGGGTCTTAGCCCTTTTTTAGGTTTTTACAAATTATCCATCAAAAGGAATTGTTGGCAGCGAGACTCGAACTTAGGCATTGATAGTGAAGAAAATGATTCTTACTAACTCAACCAACCCTCGTTGGCAAAGGAAATGAACTCTCATTACCAAGCAATAGAGCAAAACCACACAACATATACAAAAGTCAGCACACGGGCTCAACCAAACAATCAACAAAAGCCCAATTCAAAATTGACCACTATTTTAAGTGGAAATTGATCACCATCCGACACTTGAGGAAGGACTATACAGATATCTTACAGTTAAGACCTTGTGTCACCTCTTATGGCTGAAAGATATATTGTACATGATTTTTGGGCATGAAAAAATAAACAATCCCTACCTTGAATGGGATGGAGCATGCATTTTGCTTCAAATTATTGTACCAGCAGCCAGGCTTTAAGAATGGCAATAAAAGGGCTTTGGTACATATTTTTAAGGACATGAATCATGAGGTTTCAAAAGGGCATGATTCTTCACTTTTAGAAGGGTTGTTTGTTTGTTTGTTTGTTTTTTATTGCCACAATTAGGAAGGGAGATGGGGATATTCTCACACACATAATAATACTGGAAATCGAACCACAGACTACTAACCTGCATGACAATAACTCTACCACTGAGCTAAGACCTAATTGACCAAACACCTACCTATGTTTACCCACATGCATACCAATTTTCAGGTTCCTTCTTAATTCTGACTACGCCTTCAAATTGAAGGGCTGTACTTTTTCATGAGTTGTGATCTTGATGGGTATTGAATTGCACATTATATCACCCAAGCACTCGGTTTGTACTTTTTGGTCGGTGGTGACAGGTAGTTCGCTAGTTGGACATTACAAGTCCAGTGGGGTTACCATGGTAGTTGTGGCTCTCTCTTTTTCCCATGCTTGGTATCCAAGATCAAAACTTCATGGTTTCTTTCCTCCCAATATAATCAAGTACTACACCAATTTTGAGACATCAATTCTTATTTGCTCTAAATAAATAAGGTTTAGAATCGATCCAGAATGAAATCAAATAAACTACTACCATATTAGTCGGTGTCCAAAAATTATAAATTGGTATCTTTTTTTATATATACAAACAATTCTAGCAGAGGGCGAAATTGAAACACTTGCTTCTCTGCCACTACATTAAGTAAGAAATGGACTCAAAACCTGAGGAAAAATTCAGTTGACCTTTGAATTAAGGGGATCGAGCTCAAATTGTTAAAGTCTTGGTCCAATCGCTATTTAATTGAGTCTAAGAAGAAAAAGGCCAAAAAGACAGGCACGAAAAGCCAAAAGGCCAAAAGCCAATTTGGTGAGTGGAACTTGTACATTTTCCACGTTGTAATTACGAGACTGACCTCATTCTAAGTATCCTACCAACCAAGACCATTGCTAAAGAAGCCTCTAGACTGCACTGAAAGATCTACCAAGAATATGAAGATTTTTTCTTTTTCTGTTTGTCATACCCCATTATTTGCAAACAGGCCATGCTCATGTTCAAGAATCTCAGAAAAGACTACAATGAGAGATGACCTGTAAATTACTTTTCTGCCCAAAAAGCATTGGTGGGGCAAAAAGGGTAGTGGCAGTGGGCATTGGCAATAATAGGGCACACACACTTTGTTGAATTTTCGTTTTGCAATTTGTCCTCAAAAGCTGTCATGGGTCTAGGCTCTAGGATTGAAATAGAAACATACCATTTGCTTAGTCCTTGCCATTTTTTATTCTCATTTGCTTGTCCTCTATGTTTCTAAACCCCACTAGCTTTATATAATGCATAGCCATTAATAGGAACTACACATAAATTATACAATTGAATGGAAGAAGAATTGAATGGAGTTAAAGTTGGTCTATTATGTAGATATGAGTTTAGCCAAGTTAGGTAGAACGGATGCACTTCCTACTCTAATCCGAGTTCGAATCCTCCTTCTTGTACTTTTTTTTTAAAAGTATAAGTGATAGTGTTAATGTATGGTTTTTACTATTTTCTTTTGGCTTCCCTTGACAACTTTGTAATAGGATGTGTAATGTAATTTATCAAGCTCAAGTCTAGATTAGGGAAAACTTTTATTGGTGCTCTTCTCTAATCTCTGCTCTATGGTGGCTCAAGCAATTTGACAAAGGTATTGAGCATTGCATATCATTACATTAAACAGTCTTCATAAAATGATGACTAGTCATCCGTTTTCAGATGACTAGTCATCCTTGCTTCCAAATGGATAACAAACTGTTTTGTCCTATTCCTCTTTCTCTCTCTCTGCTGCCATCTGTGGTTTTCTAACCTAACGAATTTTTGGCTGTAAAGGCCACGATTTTGGTCATTTGGCGGCTGTCTCTTTTGTGTGGAATTTTCGAGAAAGATTGTTTTGCTTTCTTTCTCTTCTTCCTCAAGAGAAAACCATATATTTTTTCATCTATGAGTTTTTCCAATTGATTTCTTTTTGAAAAACTGCTTTTGAAAACCCGAATCTGCATCTAGCTATTCAAATCATCTCTCATTTATATCTAGGTCAGATTCAAGACTGATTTCTTCAAGAGTATGGTTTCTTGAAGAAATTGGTCATTCTCCTTTGAATCCAAATATTGTTGGAACTTGCAAGCTTGTGCCATGGGATGAACGAGCTGGAGAAGGAGCTGCCATTGCCATGAAGAACTGAGCTTCAAGTTTTGCTAAGTTGGAGAAGAAGATTGCACAAAGGAGGTATTGCTCATATTCCTAAATAGACCTAGGTGAATCTTGAGCTTGGTTGTATTTCCTTTGTAAGAATCTTTTTCTACTTAGTGGATTGCCTGGTCGGTTGATGACTCCCAGTTTTTCCCAATGGTGGGTTTCTGGGTGAACAAAATCTGTTTTGCATATCTGTAATTTTTTTTGGGTTTGTGTTCTTGGTGGTTGACTAGTCATCTTTATCTGCTGTTTGATATTTGCATGATTTTGATGATTTCACACATTTTCACATAGTTGTTGCTAGCACAGGGGATGCCTAGATTGATGGGTCCTTCTGAGTGCCTAGGTTGTCACTAGTAATCTTCTAGGGTTGCAGGTACATTGTGGCATGATCTGTGTGTTCTCTTGATTGTGATTGTTCATGACTAGCAGTTGACTAGTCATACGTGTATTTGGTCAAGGTTTAAAGTGTGTGAAGATTGTTGAGTTGTTTTGTCTTGGTTGTGTAATTAAATCTCCATTTGTCACCTAAGTACCAATTTCAGATAGTTTAAATTATAGGAGAGGGAAATTTTCCGTAGTTTAGATTTGATTAAAGCAAAATATCACTTGTATAAAAATAAAATTAAAAATTGAGCTATCCTAAAACCCTTTTATTTATTTTTTGAATGTTGCGCTTCTGGAAAAAGCAAAAGTTCCATTTTAGCTACGTTGCTTTTTTTTTTCTTTTTTCTAATGACACAAGAGGGAAAAAATCCCAAACAAAATCTACACAACACGAACTAAACGGGGCCTAGAGACCAAACCAACACAAGCCTACGTCCAAATTATAGCTGCCATTAGCAAGACAGTCTGCCAAGCAATTAAGCTCCCGATGGACACGTTGAAGACCACAACCACTAATCAAATTCATAAAATCCAAGCAACTAGATAACAAACCAGCAAGAGGATGACCTCCAATAGTATCAGGAATTTTCATGAGATGCACAACAAGCACTGAATCCATTTCAATCAAAAGATTAGAGATCCCTCGAGCCACAGCAAGCTGCAAACCAAAAAATACCCCCCATAATTCAACTTCCAAAATCTGTCTTGTCCCCAAATTAACAGAAAATCCACCAACCCAATCACCCAAGGAATCACGAATTACAGCTACATTGCTTTTGACATTGAGAAAGAACAGAACAAACAAACAAAAAAGAACAAATAAAAAAAAGGTGCAACACTTTGTCATGTTTTTCCATCTTGGCAACGCAAAAGTGGATTTCAATCTTGGCAAAACTTTTCCATTTTCAAGTTCAATTTCATTACTTCTTGATCATGATAAATCTGTCATTTTCATGACCTTTAGATCCTGATCATTTAGAAAATCCATTATTATTTTCCTTAAAGTAGTAAAATCGAGGATGGCATTAGGTGTTTTTTTTTCTTGGTCAAATAATCCTACTGACCCACATGAATTTGTAGACCCTTTGTGATTCTTTGACCCTTTGACAATGTTCTGCCACACGAGATGCCGCTTCTTCTGCTTCCAATAATGTAAGGGAATGGAAATTGCACAACTCCAAGTTGCTTTATTTTATTTGGTTTGAGAATATATATAAGCTTAATGCTCCTTTGGAGCTCAAAGGAGCAAATTTGCCAAAAATGCCCCCAACGCTTCCTCTATTTTTGTTGGTAAGTCAAAATGGCCCACCCCCTCTTTTATTTTTGTTGGTAAGTGAAAATGCCCTTAATTTGTTTCTCCATATACTTGAGGTCTAGTAATGTTATCAAATGCCCCTCCCCAACACCCACCAACACCCCCCCTCCTCTTCCTCTCTATTTTTGTTGGTAAGCCAAAATGTGTGAGAAAATACCCTCTTTGTTCTTAACTTTGACCAAAAGAAGAAGAAGAAAAAAAAAAGTCCCTAATTCATCTATGGCCATATTCGTCATTGGACTTGTCTAATCCAAATGTAAAGTATCGATCTAATAGAATCCTTTGTTTTTCTACGTGCCTAAGGTCTAGTAAGGTCATCAAAATACTAATTAACTCTTAATTTAGTAGTATTTTTGTTTTAATTTCTGAAAGCGCCAAACTTCAATTCCCCTCCCCTTATTGTTGAACCAAAAGAATAAAAGAATAAAGACCATGATCAAAATGATCATTTTTAACTAGTGGGAACCTTTGAGCTAGCTTTGACTGAGTTATCCAATATTTTCCGTCCACACAATGCCATCTCATTATCATTTTGAAGTCAATGAGGTTAAATTTTGTTACATAATGAGGGAGGAATGTCGGCCGGTTCATAACTTCTTCTTCTTCTTTTTTCTTTTGCCTCTGCAGGTGCATGTGCATTATCTAAACCTCACCTGTCAATGCAAAGCAAAGGAACAAAAATGTAGGGCACTTGTACTATCAAGGTACCTAACATGTTGCCAAAGTGAATTAACGCGTCCAAGGAAAAAGCCAAATCAACAATGTCTAGTATCGATCCCAAAGGGCCAGTTTTGAGATTAGCTTTCTAGCCACCGGCTTGTTTTTACTTCTTCTCAACCTGTAAATAGTATGTTGTACTGAAATATGACTAGGGTTTATGTACATTTTTTGGTATATGTCACATGTTATCAGAGACAACATGTTCTGCTATTTTAATACTAGAAGTTGAAAACTATCTGCATCTCCATGAGAGAGAGAGAGAGAGAGAGAGAGAGAGAGAGACTTAATTAATCATATTCATACCCCTTCGCTAATCAAAGGGTTACATGAAAAATGTCTGTCAATGGCTGTGATTAATCACAAAATAAGCTCAATTATCTGGTTGGATATGTCTGATTTACAGAAACATATTTCTCCAGTATTACAAGTACAAGGATATATAAATATTAGTGTAAGGTGGAGGAGGAGGAGCTGTTTGATTTTTATTAGCACCGACTTCCCCATGTTACCACTACTACTATTGCATTGGAGGCGTCAAAATTGGTGGCTTGGCTCACTAATTAACACATGAGATTAATTACTATTAACAAAACATAAATAAACACGTTTGGTATATGACCCTAACTTTTAAGATAAATTATTGCAGATAATGCCTTCCTTTGCCTAAACCTTGGTTAGAAATAAGAAAAATAGAAAACAAGTAAATACGCTTTGTCAAATGATGAGATAGCACAAACTTGTCCGCAAAGTTATAAGTAACGGGTAAGATATATTACTAGAAAAAAGGGGCAACAGCCACGGTTCGCCTAATCGACAAATTAGGTGCATATGTAAATTAACAAATGGCACTTGCCTACGTACGCTTTCAGGTGTGTGCATGCTGAAATCAAATTAACAGATGGTCATGATCATAACATTTTTTTAATTAAATTTCAACTCTCAATAATTTCACAAGATATGGCTAAACAAAGGGTGCATGAAAGAGTAGTTAACAGAACATAAACGTTGTCAAGACATGGCATCATGTCAATGAGACGAGCGTCACGCAGCTTGGTTGTCAATTTGGTTTTTAATTTGAATACAAAATTAATAGTCAGCTTAATTAAGCAATCAGGCGTGCCGTAGACCTTTTAAATCAAACAAGCGTCGTTGTCTTTGCCTTTTTCTAATCTTACGAAAATGTCTGTCTTATCGCTTATGAAGTAGCCTAATATTTTAGAATATATAATGGATTAGATTAGCAGACGAAACTCCTAATTATGTCAATTCATAATGCATTTCAACTCCTAAAATAATAAACTAATTTTGAAGTGGAAAATTAATAAAAATATTTGGCTTACATCATAGGGGTCTCTTTCTCATATATGCACACGCACAAGAGAAGCCCCATGTTTCAGTTACAAACTAATAAGCAATTTTTTCTCCAGAGAAGATGGATACGTTAGGGACCACGTTGTGCATATTTATCCTAATAGTGGTGTGGTGTGGGTCTATTGAATGGAGAGGCCTTGGGTTAAACTCTTATTGAATCAAAGAATTACAAATTTTTAAGGTGGGAAGGGGTTTAGGAAATTAAGAAGACTAGCTATATATCTTTTGTCGGGTAGTTCGATCATTGAAATAAGAAATTACGGGCCCGTTTGATAACCATTTCATTTTTCATTTTTTTAAAGTTAAAAACATGAAAACATGAAAATTGTTTGGTAACTATTTTCAATTTTCAATTTGTAGTTTTATATGCAATTTAGAAATGAATTTTTATTTATTTATCAAATTGTGAAATTGAGGTCATAGAATGCTTTTGCATGTTTCCAAGAGTTCGTAGTATTTTTCAGTGAATGCTGTGGAGTTGGGATGAATTTTGGTGAAGTCCCGATGCTTAAACTGGGTCCGTGGCGGAACCCAGAGTCAAGCAACATGGTTGGAGTCAAGAGGTCCCAAATATCAAGTTTTGATGCCTGGAATGCAATGTATGTGTGGTAATGTGAATTTGGTGAATGAAAAAGGAGGGGAAAAAACGAAAACTGAATGAAAACACTTTGAAGTTGTTTCTAAAAATAAGAATAATTTTGAAAAATAGTTTTCACTTTTTCTCTTTTTCGAAAACAAAAAACGAAATTTATTATCTAACATATTTTTAGTTTAAGAAATCTAAAATTAGATGCTGCATTGACTAATTTTATCTAGTATGAATGCTAAATTGACTACGGGTTTAGGGTTTAGAGTTTAGAGTGTAAAATTACAATACGAAATTGACTAACGTGTCTTTAAATTAAAGTTTAGAGTGTAAAATTACAATACTAAATTGACTAACGTGTCTTTAAATTGCTTGAATTGTGGAGAGTTAAAGCGACATGGACTAAATGTGACTGTACACTTAAATTTTTTTAGCAAACGTGTGTCGGCAGCTGATAGGATGATGAAAAAGCACATTGAGAACTGTCACACACAGTGCTGACAATTAACGTCTTCAATATGCAAAAGCGGCTGCTTAGATAGTAGATGCAGCCCCCTCTGCTGCCTTGCTAGTTGCTGTAGTTATAATATGAGCCTGCACTTTGGGGGGCACATGCTCCAAGTACATCAAAGTTCGTAACTTAGCCTTCCATTTATTAGATCTGCATGCCAAACACACAATGATAATAACTTAATATATTTACACTTCAATATAAGAGAGCATGATTGGAAGAGGTATAATATTTTTATTATTTATAATTACATATGGCTAGTCATGCAAAAAAAAATTACTTGTAATAAATATATCACTGTTTTGTTATTTCTAACCAATAATACAATGATATGTGAAAAAATTATCTTACGTATCATTGCGTTATTGATTGAATATAGCAAAAAAATGATATCCTCATTGCATGAAAGTTTCTCTCTTAGTTATGTGGAGTTCTTTTCTAGACAAGACGTTTGTTCATTCTTACCATACGGGACGCATGGGTTGGTAGCTTATTTGTCTAGTTTATTGATATGTGATTGTTTATTAATTTAAGGTGTAGAATCAACCTTTAGAATTTCGGCTGTAGATTTCAAGCTTTTATGTCTCTGCCCTTTCTTAGACGTCATAATTCACTCCCACAAAAACATTTACTTGTAATTTCTTTTAGCTTTTTTGTATTTATCTTAATTTCAATATTGCTGCTAAATTAAATATGTTTTTCGAAAAAGTGATGTAGAACTAGAAGACACCACGAAGGTATCTTACTTATATAAGCAATTAATTAATGTTCGACAATGAATACGAGAAACAAAAAATTGCATGCCTCAATATTAATTAATGTACTTTTGTACTGATCACAAGTTGGCCTCCTTGGTAGGGTCTGGGATATAACTTATACTAATATGTAAGGTATTGTCGCTAATGGAATCTAGCTCAGTGTAAAAGAACTTTGATTTGCAAATAAGAAGTCTTAAGTTCGAACCCCATAACATCATAACTGTATGTATATGAAATCTTCATTTTCTGTAGTTTAGATTATTAAAAAATATATATATATATAATATAGCCGTTGAAAATTGTTACTATTAAATTATTTTTTTGGTTTGAATTTCGAAGTTGGTGCTCCAGCCCCTGGTGCATGCTCCAATTATATAAGTTTATAGTTTATAGTTTACTCGATGTATGTGAAGAAATGAAATAATACTTGTACAGATGCAGGAAACAGTTAAACTAACTTTAGCCGTTCAACAGCACATGTGCATAACCGCTGCCTGATCCTGCAAAGCCTCCTGATACGTATAACTTGGAAACTAAAAACTTAAAAAATACTTTAAAGTTGTTTTAAGAAATAAAAGTAATTTTGAAACTTACGTGTTTTCAGTTTTCAGTTTTTGAAAATGGTAAAAATAAAATTGTTATCAATCGCGGGCATTTAGTAAGTTAATAAGGTGGTGATTTTCCCGATCTAAATAAAGTAGGTTTTACACGAAGAAGATTCAGCTCAACATGTCCTATTCTATTATCCGCACCATTCATTTTTTTCTATGCTTTAATTGACTAACGAGTTGAAATCTTCTTGATCTAGAAGCGTCAAAATCGAAATATGACAATACTCATGAATTGCCTTGAAATTGAGAGAAATCGCAAGGACAAATCTATTACGTAAAAAGACTGTATATGAAATAAGTCAATTGCACGCATGCAAAATTGAATAAAGTCTATAATCTGAAATCTCGAAGGCAAGTTGTGCTTTCAAATCTGTCTAAAATTTGTGTAGAGGTTGTGTTTTTCTTGATGTGTTTAAAGTTTAAACATAACATTTATAGGAGCCTTGATATGTTATGTTGGCCTCCAAATTAACTCTTGAAATACTGCTTCTTTTTTCGACTATTTACTGTACTCGGAGTGTGGGACAAATAATTTTTTTTGGTCATGCAAGACACTCATGAATGAAATGGAACTCATCGCCTTTTGAATTTCCAAAGATGCAGTTGGATTCACAATATTTAAGTTCCATAATTGTGCTAGGACTTCAACTACAGATATATATATATTATATATAAAATTCCTAGTTGATGCCATGATTGATGTCATTGAAATGAACCCCCCTTCATGCCTAAATATTTAATTTTTGTCCTAATTAGTAAACCCTAAGGCGTGGGTTCATGCTCAGCTCTCACGCAATGTTGGAAAAATATTGCACAAAAGGCTGAAAGTGGAAATTTTCTATGTATTTGATTATTTCTCCTAGGCAAAAGAGTAGGGGAACCTGGAGAAGTATTATATGAAAATATTTAAAGGGGAACCTGGAGAAGTATTATATGAAAATATTTTAAATATGTTTTGTTGTTAGACTGTGATTATTAATTATATGAAAATATATCGATTTTGTTACTCTTTGTTTAGGCATATAAACACCATATGAGATTCTATGACTTTTTTCTGCATTCGCATAAAGAATGAGGTTAAAATAGGAGTGTTGAAATTATGTTTGAATGCAGGATATCCCACTACTAGAAAAAGGAGGCAAAAGCCACGGTTGGCTTAGACACAACAAATCAATAGTCGCCATTAGTGGTGTATGGTCACGGTTACTGTGCATCAGTGGCTTATAATATAACATGTTAGACAGTTGTGCATATATAAAAATTAGGTTTTACTTTTAAATATTTAGTCCAATCTTGTAGGCTCGAAAAACCAAAACCCAAATCCACATTGCACTGCATATTTATTTCTTGTGGCTTCATCAATCCGTATTGCCGGTTGGTTATGTAATCGTCGCTTTGTATATGCCAAGGAAAAGTCGTTTTGATTTGGACATGGCTCATGGTGTGGTCTGTTGCTGGCCTACTCCTCCAACGGCACCCAAGCCTAATTTTGCTCTTCCATGTCGGAGAAGAAACAAAACAGAAAAAGCCTAGTTGATGTAGCAGTTTCACCGGCTTCTTCTGAACCAGAAAAGTGGAATTATTATTATTATTATTTATTTAACACAAATGAAACTAGCAAATTTCACCTCTTACTTATGTGGGATGGTGGTGTTTAGGCTTAATCCATTTCTAATTGTAGTGTCGGATATGTGAGACTACGTTGTAATCGACACTTCAATTTTATAACAATACGACGGTGGCCCGTTGGTCATAAATAATTCTAATATATCTTTTGGTGTTTTTTTTTTTTTTTTAAAGAGTAAAAGGTAGGTTCATACCTAGGACAATATGAGAACAGCCTTCCTGGGAAAAACTTTAGGGTAGGAAAGAGTACCACACATATAATGGACTAACAAGAGAGTCCAATCAAGAACCACCAAATCATTACAAATAACCAAAACAACACTACCATACTACTAGAAGACCAATACAGGAGACCCCACAGGAGAGCACACAAACACTATCTTTTGGTGATTAAACAAAGGTTAAAACGATTGTTTTATTTTTTATTTTTTCTATTGATTGAAGGATTTTCATGAAGTTTTCAATTTTAAACATCAAAATAATTGAGAAGTACAGCAATGTTGCTCTCATATATAGCTACAATAATTGCCAGTTAACCAAAAACAAAGAGAGCAAATAAACTAATTATAACAAAGAAAATGCTCACCTGGCACAATGATACTCTAATTAGGGCACGTAAATCATTTATTTATACAAATATGTAATCTTCCCAGACTCCTAGTTTCCTAGAATTAAAAAAACAAAAAGAAAAGCAATAACTGCGGCCAGACAATTAAAATATAGAGTTATTGGGAAAAAAAAAATTAAAATATAGAGTTATAGGTAAGAGCCCAAGAATTGTTTTTGCAGATAAATAATTACAGCGCATTGCACCTGAACGTTCATCTCCCGCTAATCCTGGCATTTTCTTAGTAGACGCAGTTGAAACTTTGAATTTTGTATTGGGAAAAATTGAGATCAAAATTTATTAAAAAGTGATGCTATTTCCACTCCTGTTATATTTTCCCACCTATTTTATCTTCCCACCTACCATGTAAATTTGAAAAAACATAATCCTATCTTTCCACACCCGAAGAAGTTAGATCTGATGTCCACTACCTCCGATGAGGCCTTTGCAGCTCAAGATAGCTCATATATTTAGTACAATCTCATTGCTCTAGTGACAAACTCGACAAAATTGTTGAATCGAACCATCCATCTTTTGGTGTAGGATGGTTTGGTTGCCATCTACCTTTCATACCACAGAAGATTCAATCGAGCCTACGTGTTGCCGGCAATTCGATTGTTGATTTGGCGGATGAACCAACCTATATGCCCAACCCTAATTGCATGGCCTATTCTCCCTTCTTAATAATCGTTACAACATTTAAACTCCCTCGTCATACAGGTAATGTAACCTGGACTAGGACGGTTTTCATTGCATATATAACAATAAAAAAAAAAGTTTAATAAAAAGGGAAAAAGGTGGGTTGTTTCTGAATTTGAATAAACGAATGGATGATTAAATTTTCAAAATTTTCTTCATGAAATTTAATGATTATATAATTAGATGGAAATTGTTCAACATAATAAAGAGGAGTGTCGATGCTCCAAGTCAACATAATGACTTCTCATTCCAATTATTATAGAATTACCTATAGGTACTAGGGTGAGACCACTATACGAATTAGGGTTCATCAGCTCACCATATATTCTTAAATTTGTTGATTAAATTTCCAACAAAAAATAAAAATGTGTTTGATTAGAACTCAATTGCAATCAAAGGAAATAGTTTACCCCAATTCCGAAGAGCTTTTAAAACTCGTTGGGTCACTCTCTTGTTATCAAGGAGAGCTATGCGATATTTTTAGGGTTATGTTTTCTTCCATGTCCAGCTACCGTCGTCTTTCATTGTGTTAATTCCTGTAGTGTGGGCTTCATCCTTGTCTCTCTCTCTTAGTTTTCGAGCGACAACTTCCATTAGTGCATCGTTTTCCTCTTAGCCTTGAGGCGGTTCTAGCTTGCTTCAATCGAATTGGGGATCACGACTAGGTTTTTCTGCCTTAGTGTCATCACAATGATCATTGTGCGTTGTTCGTTCATTGCCCGTTATGTCAATTTTGTTAGTGGGTGATGGGGATCGGGATCAAGATACAAGTCACCAACTACATACACGAGCACCGAAATCTAGGGCTAGTGCAAACTCACATATATCGTAGCAAATCCATGCAACAAATAAACTATTTCATTAATCATCAATATTCTCATCCCTACAACTATTACAATAGCCTTATTTATAGGCTTTACAAGACTTGGGCACCAAGACTGCTTGGTCCAAAAGTAAACTAATTAATTATAAAATCACACATAAATAATAAAATATATCCTAAAACTACTTAAATAAGAAAATAACAATATATCATGAAATAACTAATTAAATGATAAATATCTATTTTGATCCACCCATATGCTCCTGCATCAGACTCCCCTGGTTGGAAAGAATTCGTCCTTCGAATTCAAGCCTTTGATTGAGGAAAATCCAAGTAGAATCTTCAATTGCTTCATATTAATTCTGGATCTTTTAGCATCCAATTGAAACCTTCCTTTCCAAATAAAAAGATATTTTGAATATTTCGTTATTCTTGGCTTCTTCTTACTCCCTCTAACAATGCAAATGTTTCTCTCTAGAATCTTCAACCAATTGACAAAATCAACCAAAGTTTTGGCAACCTTCCAAGTGAAAACATTAATGCCCATAAAATCAATAATATCTTCGAAAGTTTTCTCAATTCTCATCTCTTCACTGTTTTGATCAATAAATTGCTTATCAAAATTGCTTTGAACACCCAAACAATTTTCATTGCAATTTTCTCTCAAAAATAGTAAGGGCTCAATCACCACCCGGATCCCTGATCCCCATCACAAAAGAACCAGGCAAGAGGGGAACATAGATTGCAACCAACACTCTTAGCCGCCTAAAACCGTGCCCAACACTGAAGATCCTAGAATGTACAAAATCCATATAGTCCAAGAAAAAACCTAGATGCCAACATCTTGTAAACCCCCAAGCCTGCACCACCAAGCCATCAAACCACCGGAGAACGAAGGATCTGACCAAGAAGGTCGCTACGATATATGTGAGTTTGCACTAGACCTAGATTTCGGTGCTTGTGTATGTGGTTGGTGACCTATATCTTGATCCCAATCCCCATCAATTGTATCAAAGCTATGGCTCAAGATCTGCTTTATCGGGGAGGTTTTTGGATGGAGGGTCGTATTGACAACTACAACGACATGGAGGAAATTAGGAGGATGCTACAGCAACTTACGGAACGCATTGCTCGCATCGAAGCTCGAACCCGATAGATAAGAGTTCGATGGGGAGAGATGCGTGAACCTCTATCTGAACCGAGTAGCTCGCATCGACACTCTAAGCCGTGGGAGTCTCGACGGGAGTACGAGGGGATAGCCCTTTTCATTATTGCGCTTCGCTGTGTGAGTCAAGTGAAGAGGGGCACGATCATTCTCATTGTGTCTTTGAAGGTATAAATAGATTTGGTAATTTTGGTGCATCTTGTTATTCATCAAAGTTATTAAATTTGGATTTGCCTCCAATATTTGATCCTTGCAACTATGAAAATTGCAATGAAAATTGTTTGGGTGTTCAAAGCAATTTTGATAAGCAATTTATTGATCAAAACAGTGAAGAGATGAGAATTGAGAAAACTTTCGAAGATATTATTGATTTTATGGGCATTAATGTTTTCACTTGGAAGGTTGCCAAAACTTTGGTTGATTTTGTCAATTGGTTGAAGATTCTAGAGAGAAACATTTGCATTGTTAGAGGGAGTAAGAAGAAGCCAAGAATAACGAAATATTCAAAATATCTTTTTATTTGGAAAGGAAGGTTTCAATTGAATGCTAAAAGATCCAGAATTAATATGAAGCAATTAAAGATTCTACTTGGATTTTCCTCAATCAAAGGCTTGAATTCGAGGACGAATTCTTTCCAACCAGGGGAGTCTGATGCAGGAGCATATGGGTGGATCAAAATAGATATTTATCATTTAATTAGTTATTTCATGATATATTGTTATTTTCTTATTTAGGTAGTTTTAGGATATATTTTATTATTTATGTGTGATTTTATAATTAATTAGTTTATTTTGGACCAAGCAGTCTTGGTGCTCAAGTCTTGTAAAGCCTATAAATAAGGCTATTGTAATAGTTGTAGGGATGGGAATATTGATGATTAATGAAATAGTTTATTTGTGGCATGGATTTGCTACGATATATGTGAGTTTGCACTAGCCCTAGATTTCGGTGCTTGTGTATGTGGTTGGTGACCTGTATCTTGATCCCGATCCCCATCAATTGGTATCAGAGCCTGGTTAGCGACCTTCTTGGTCAAATCCTTCGTTCTCCGGTGGTTTGATGGCTTGGTGGTGCAGGCTGGTGGTTTACAAGATGTTGGCATCTAGGTTTTTTCTTGGACTATATGGCTTTTGTACATTCTAGGATCTTCAGTGTTGGGCACGGTTTTAGGCTGGCTAGGAGTGTTGGTTGCAATCTATGTTCCCCTCTTGCCTGGTTCTTTTGTGATGGGGATCAGGGATCCGGGTGGTGATCGAGCCCTTACTATTTTTGAGAGATTTTTATGCATCGACAAATTGCTGACAAGGTGACTATGGCCAAGCTCAAGGGGTCTCCCAATTCTCCCTATGTGTTTGCTGGAATGTTTATGGGCTTGGCATCCGATAAACGTTCCTATTATGATGTTCTTGTGTTGGAAATTTGTCAAGCTAAGATGCCAGCATACTTCTGTTGGCTATGTTCTGACGCTCACAATATGTTATTTTGTACATTGAACTACGCGTGCACAGTGGTGAGTCAGGATTTCACATTAGAAGGGGCCCTTCATAAACTTTGTCTTCTCTTCATAATTATCATGAATTTCATATTTTAAATTGGTTAAATACTAATATAATCATCTACACTATTAAAGACTTCAAATTTGATAATTTACATTCCAAAAGAGAAAAGAAATAGAAAAACAAAAACAAAAAAGAGTTCATAAAGTGCAAGATTAAGGTACCCAACTCATACATAAAAAAATGAAGAAAATAAAAAATTCATAAAGCTTTAAACAAAAGAAGAAGAGAAAGAAAGGTTAAAACTTTAGGAGTTTTTAGTGCAAATATCATAAACTAACCTAGAAGATTTAAGAGAAATGAGTAAAAGAGAGACAAGAAATTTTATGGTTAACTTGTAGACAAAAAGAACCTAATATATTATTTTATTGTGAAATAAATATGCTAAAACTAATATAATATATTATAATATTATATCATAAATAATATACAAATAAATAAATAAATAATTGGAGTGAGGGCCTGACCACACTGGTCCCATGCTGGCTCCGCCACTGTGCGTGCATATGATGTTGTGGTATGTCGTTCTTTGCGGGGCTTGGAGTTGTGCGTTGTTTTGTCTGTTTATTTCGGTTTTTCTTGTTAGTCTATAACATGTATAGTACTTTTTTCTACTTTTAGGTTTATCTTATGTGGTTTTCTAGGAATGTTTTAATGAGACCATTGTATTCGTATGGGTATTTATATGCCTTTTTGGTTTATAAATGAAATCTTAATTTATTTATTTTTATAAAAAAAACTACAATCGAAGGAAGAAACGAAAAGAAAAACTAAAAATCCAACGGTCGGGAGAGGCCTTGGCGAAATGGCATCTCCTTTCTATTATTGTTGTTTTTTCCTTCTTCTTCTTTTAGATACTATTATTAAGAATATGTGTTTTTCTAGGCTGCCAAGGTTCGACGACTTTCGATTATTGGGGTCCCACCAAATTAAAGTCAAATCCTCTCATCATATAATAATAAAGAACTCTATATACTCTATTTTATTGTTTTCCCTATTTATAATATACAATATGTTTTTAGGCCAAGCATATTTACAAAAATTATCCCAACCATGTGCTACTAGTTCTATACTCATCATGTTATAAGCGGACCCACACACTATGGATTATAAGCGGTCCCTTCTTAGGTGGACGGCAGAAATATATGTTTCTGTTTATTTGTGCCATTTTTCATGTCATTTTATTGTGAACATTTTGAGAAATTTCATTTGGGTTAGCTTATATCTTTGCTGGGTCTAGTTCAGTGATAATTGATCTTACTTGCAAATCAGTGGTCTCGGTTTCGAATCTCATGACATCTTGGTAATATGTGCGTGAAAAATCTATCTCCTTTTGTAATTTAAACTATCACTTATATACAGTTTACATATCCTATTATATACTCTAAATTTATTGGACCTTTTATTGTCAATGAATTAAATTAATCAATTATTTAAGGTCACTATGACTTTTGATCAAACAACCATTTTTGAACCAATAAACAAGGAGTTCAGGGTCTACGTTGCATTTGAGTTGTGTCACATTTATAATGTGTTTTTTTCACAACAATGGTTATTGCGGGTCATTTTAGTTTACCAATTATATTTAAGTAATTAAATTAATTAACCACACATTTGATGCATCAATTGAAAATTGGTCATAATAATTAATGGAATCAACGAGTCTCTTATAAGCAAAATCACATTATTGAATTGCTTATGATATGTTTAAAGATATTTCCACACACACAAAATAAAAAAAAAAAAATAAAAAATAAAAATCTAATTAGAAATTATATTGACCCATATAACCATTTGATCTTTTTTTTTATGTTTAATAACAATAATCTACTAACGTATTTATTTGATGACAGTTAGATGATTAAACACTTTATAGTTTTTAGAAAATCAGATCATTGAAGCATTTTCCATATATCTCAAATCCACACGCTAAATCTTTTTGATCCGTTTACGTGAGGGAAATAATTCAGAATTTAATTAAAAGTCGGGAATTTAAGAGGAGAAATTGACAATTCCCTTGTTTGGTAACTTAAGCATGAAATTTATTAAATGACATGTGAAAAAAATCGTAGAAATTGGGGCGTCAAATTCCCGAGTTTAATTTCCACCAAAATAGGTGTCATTTCACAATTTTTATAGTGTCATTTACAAAATTTTGTCGTTTACAAAATTCGACATACATAAATCCAAACACTGAAATTTTCAATTGCCAGAAATTTAAATGATGGAAATTTAAATTCCATCATTTTAGAATTTTATGTAATTTTCAATTCCTTCATCTAAACGGAGGGTTAGTCTACATTTGGATGAAGGGATTTAAAAGAAAGGATTTGGATTTGACAACCAGGCTTAATTTACTTTTAAAACAAGAATTAAATTAGGTTGAATGCATTTGAAATAACTAGATATAATACATTTGAAATGACTATATACAAGGAACCATTTAAAATCCATCTGATTTATTCCTTTTTTTTCATCTCTGCACATACATAAAATGTAATAGTCTAAACAAACAATTTCACGTCATAATACTATCTAAATCCATAGATTTAGAATCCCGCCGTCGAAATAGTTAAGGTAGGATGAACTACTAATCTAAATTTACATTTCACCAAATATGCCTTTTGCAAATAGTAAATTTGCAATTGGTGGTGGTGCATGACATCTCCCATGTCAGCAAAGCAATGGGTTGGGACCATTTTATTGGGTGTGTGAGCCTTGCAAGGTGGGGGAGGTCAGAACCCCAAGGCAATCCCTATCATAAAAAAAATTAAACAATCATCATCACCAACAGCAACAGCAACAGCAACCGACGAGTCACCGGTTCTCAGAGAAAGAAGAGAAACAAAGACTCTAAAATACCTAAAATACATAATATTTATTTTATTTATTTTATTCCATCCTTTTGCTACAACTTAGAATTAGAAAGGGACTTAACTTGTAGACCTCTCAAGTTTGAATCCTCTCAGTGCCGTAATTGTGTGTGTGAGATTGAATTCTCTCGGTGTCATAATTGTATATGTATGTGAAAATCTCATTCATTTGTAGTTTAAACTATCGCTTATAATAAAAATGAAAATAAACTAGAAGAAAATAATAATTTGACATAAGAGATAGATTAAAAGTCATAGAGGGCCCCACTTAGGGGACGGGGTTAAACGGCGGGATCAAATTCTCTCTTTCCTTCAGAGACGTATAAAACCAGAGGCACCACAACCCCCCTCTCCACAATCCTCATATCTCCCTCCTTCTTCTTCTTTTCATCTTGGGATTCAAACATCTCATTCAATGCCCTTTAAATCTTCTTCCCCTCTCTCTTCCTTTTGATACATAAACAAAAAAATCGCAGCATTTTTATTGTTAGTTTGCTTGCTCTGGTTCTGCTTTTAAGTTTGTGAAAGATGGGGAGCACAGACAAGGCTATCAGCCTCGAGGAGATCAAGAACGAGACTGTTGATCTGGTATATATATATATATATATATGTTTCTTCCTCATTTTCTCAGAAAAATATAGGATTCTTGGTTTTCTTCATGTTTTTGTTGTTAGTTTTTGCTTTTCTTGAGATGGGTTTTTTTCGCTTAATCTTTAGACCAACTAGGTTTTAGGCCATACATGGAATTGTTTCCTTTGATTAACAAATTTTGAGTTTTGCTTGTTTCATATTTGGTTGATGTTCAGATCTGAGTATTGAGTTTTCTTCACATGTATAATAATATATACTTCTATTTCCAAATTGATTCTTTGCAAGTATGTACTTTCTTTCTTTTTCGAGCTAGCTCGAACGGACAAAGTGGAGACTGAATGTCACGAAACTAGGTTTGTTTCATGTTTCTTAATTTCTTAGTTGCATGCATACATAACAAGTCTTTAAGTCATAAACTTTGCACCTGGGTTTTTCATCACAAACCTTTTTCTTACATGAGTACATCTCAAAATTCAAAGTTTTTCAATTTTCTCACCAACCAAACAGACTGTATAAAATATATCTTCAGGTAGTATCCAAATTGAATGGATCTACACATGTGACTGACAGAGAGGGGTTGAGTCCACTAGGGTTAATAATTTCCCAATACGTTAATTTTTTTATTTTATATATCAATACAAGCTCTCTCTCTCTCTCTCTCTTTTTCTTTCACTTTCTCTCCCTCTCTCCTCCCTCTCTGTGCCCTGTTTGTTTGCTTTAGAATTTGGGAGTACCTTTCCGTGGTACTTTGGGCTTTTCCCTGTTTGAGAAGTTCTCTTTTTGTTTTTCTTAAAAGAATTGAACCGTTTCCTTTGAGCTAACTCTCACACTCAGTATCCTCTCACCCCTGACACCACTCATCTCTTCCTGGATTTTAAATGAATTAAAATTAAAAGTTATTTTATTTGTATTTGTATTCTTCTCTCATACCTCTCTTGCCCTTGGACTACTTTGTTATTTACTCTCGTATCCCAACGATATTTCCGGGTACTGGAGCGCGTGTCGAACACGCACCAACCGGCTCCGGCGTTGAAAAGTTGAGCTGCCCACTGACACAAACAGTTCTTTTATTTTAATTATTTTTTAAAAATAAAATGCATATGTTATCTTTGGCGTCGGTCAACACTTTTGTGATTGGGTAGCATCCCCATGCTAGAATTTAGAATACCATAGCCTGTACACTTCGTACATTGAGTGCCGAGTTGACTCGCTCGATTCAACCGTCGGATAAATATTCCACATTAATCCCCAAAAATAAAATAAAAGAAAACTTGATTTTATTAAGATTTAATTCAAGCCCATTTGATTTTGATTTTGAGGTTCAAGAGTTTTTTTTTTGGGGGAGATGGGTTGATTTGGTACTATCGTGCATTAATTTGGGGTGGGATCTACCAATCTAGGAAATAAAATTGTAATGGATTTGTGGGTAATATTAATGCATGAAAATATCACATGTGGACCTCAAAAGAATTTCAGACCAATGAACTGGCTATACTCTTATTTGCATGTTACATTACATGTTCTCATAGATGTGATTCTCCGACCGTTGTGATTGTTGCCAACACTTGCTTGTCTAACTTGTACCAACTATCATTTTTATTTTTTGGTATGTACCTGTAACAGCTATAATTTGGTTGGCTTGTTTTTAGTATATTTATTGTAAGGCGAAAAACAAATGCTATTTTACATGTATCGCATTTACTGATCACGTCGGTACAAATGGTATTACCATACGAAGATTGTTTCTGGATTTTCCTTACATATTCGTTGGTTTACAGGAGCGGATTCCAATTGAGGAAGTCTTTGAACAGTTGAAATGTTCCAGAGAAGGTTTAAGTGGAGAGGAAGGAGCCCAGAGGCTAGAGATTTTTGGTCCCAACAAACTAGAAGAGAAGAAGGTCCTTTCTGCTTAATAATATAACTTGTTCAGTAAAATAACAATAAAACAATAAATTTGAGTATAGTTTAGTTCAAATTCTGATGGAATTGGAATTTGTGTTACAAAAATGAACAGGAAAGCAAATTTCTCAAGTTCTTGGGGTTCATGTGGAATCCTTTGTCATGGGTCATGGAAGCTGCAGCCATTATGGCAATTGCTCTGGCCAATGGAGATGGGAAGCCCCCAGATTGGCAAGACTTTGTTGGTATTGTCTGCTTGCTGGTCATCAACTCCACCATCAGTTTCATTGAAGAAAACAATGCTGGAAATGCAGCAGCTGCTCTTATGGCTGGTCTTGCTCCTAAGACTAAGGTAATAATGCCAGACACCAAATAAGAGCCTCATAAAAATCGAACATTTGAAATTTATCTTCGTACTGAAGTTACCGAACGTTTAGGAAGCATGAATTTTGTTTTTGTTAGTAAATATATGCTTAATTTGGATGCTAGTAGGGAAACCTCCATGCTTTGGACCAATGTGATTAAAATGGTAAACATACTGAGAATTCTAGATTTAAGTACTCAGAATATTGACAGTGATAAGGTAGTGGTGACATATGCGTGATGACTTTTAAACAACTAGTCATTTGTAGAGTTTGTCTCAATTGTTTATGCAGTTCAGATGGATTTAACAGATAATTGATATGAGACTGCCTTTATGTTTCATGTTGATGTATAAATAGGTGCTTAGAGATGGAAAATGGAGTGAGGAGGATGCTGCCATTCTGGTTCCAGGGGACATCATCAGCATCAAATTGGGAGATATCGTCCCAGCTGATGCTCGTCTTCTTGAGGGTGATCCTTTAAAGATTGATCAATCTGCCCTCACTGGAGAATCACTTCCAGTGACCAAAAATCCAGGTGATGAAGTTTTCTCCGGTTCCACCTGCAAGCAGGGTGAAATTGAAGCTGTTGTTATTGCCACCGGTGTTCATACTTTCTTTGGGAAGGCTGCACATCTCGTGGACAGCACAAACCAAGTTGGACACTTCCAGAAGGTGCTCACTGCAATTGGGAACTTCTGTATCTGCTCCATTGCGGTTGGAATGCTGGTTGAGATCGTAGTCATGTACCCAATTCAGCACCGCAAGTACAGGGATGGAATTGACAATCTCTTGGTTCTCTTGATTGGAGGCATTCCCATTGCCATGCCCACTGTCTTGTCTGTGACAATGGCTATCGGGTCTCACCGGCTGTCTCAGCAGGGTGCCATCACCAAGAGGATGACTGCCATTGAAGAAATGGCTGGCATGGATGTGCTTTGCAGTGATAAGACAGGAACACTAACTCTTAACAAGCTCAGTGTTGATAAAAACCTTGTTGAAGTGTTTGCAAAGGGTGTGGAGAAAGAACATGTGGTTTTGCTTGCTGCCAGGTCCTCAAGAACAGAAAACCAGGATGCTATTGATGCTGCTATGGTTGGAATGCTCGCCGATCCAAAGGAGGTATAACTATTTACCAAATTTTCTTATTGTCAGCCCTGTACCTGCTGCTTCATTAATTCTGGGAGGGAATATTTGCAACAAATGTGCTTATCTGGTGAACTCGTATTTATGCAGGCCCGAGCTGGTATTAGAGAGGTGCACTTCTTACCATTTAATCCTGTGGACAAGAGAACTGCTTTGACTTACATTGATGGTGATGGAAACTGGCACAGAGCAAGCAAAGGTGCCCCTGAGCAGGTATTTCTGTTTTTCCCTATATTTAACATGCCCCAAAGTTGCTTACAGTGTCTAAATGTAAGCGTTCTTACGCCATACTAATTAATTAAAGTGTGTTATCAGATTTTGACCCTCTGCAACTGTAAAGAGGATTTCAAGAAGAAGGCTTTTGCCATTATTGATAAATATGCTGAACGTGGCCTTCGGTCATTGGCTGTTGCTAGACAGGTTTTATACGCAACCTTGACGTATTTAGTATTGTCTTGCATTTGTTCAGTTTTCTAAGAATTAAAGCACCCTCTTACCATTGCTAATGATAAATGTTAACAGGAAGTACCTGCAAAATCAAAAGAAAGTGCCGGCGGTCCATGGCAATTTGTTGGATTGTTGCCTCTTTTCGATCCTCCAAGACATGACAGTGCAGAAACTATCCGCCAGGCTCTTAATCTCGGTGTTAATGTTAAGATGATTACAGGTAAGTCAGTTCACATTTCCATCCTCCCTTAATGCATTCATTTTATGTTTTCTATGTAGTTGTGCTCACTTGCCAATTGTCTCTATATCTGCAGGTGATCAACTTGCCATTGCCAAGGAAACTGGTCGAAGACTTGGAATGGGAACAAACATGTACCCATCTGCTTCCTTACTTGGCCAAGACAAGGATGCAAGCATAGCTGCCCTTCCTATAGAAGAGTTAATTGAGAAGGCTGACGGGTTTGCCGGAGTGTTTCCAGGTGACTACTTTGATAAATGAGAGAGTTTCACGTATTTATTTTGATGAGAAAAACAATATTTTGGTTTGGTTTTGTAACACAATATTGTTTGTTGTAGAGCACAAATACGAAATTGTGAAGAAGTTGCAAGAGAGAAAACACATTTGTGGAATGACTGGCGATGGTGTGAACGATGCCCCTGCATTGAAGAAGGCAGATATTGGAATTGCTGTTGCTGATGCTACAGATGCTGCCCGAGGTGCTTCCGACATTGTTCTTACAGAACCCGGATTGAGTGTCATCATTAGTGCAGTGTTGACCAGTAGAGCTATTTTCCAGAGAATGAAGAACTACACAGTTAGTTGCTCTGCCTTTCTTCTCAAAATACTACTTTGAACTTTTTGGTTTGAAGAAACAGTTTATGACTCGGAACTGTAACTTTTTCTTTGTTTCTGTTTTGTTTTCTTGCAGATCTATGCAGTTTCCATCACAATCCGTATTGTGGTAAGTAAACAGTGGTGGTTTAAAATTTGTGATTTGTTTCTCTACTCAAGCCTTGATCTAATTGCTTTTTGTTTTTGGCAAACATTGCAGTTTGGTTTCTTGTTCATCGCACTCATATGGAAGTTCGACTTCTCACCTTTCATGGTTTTGATTATTGCCATATTGAATGACGGTAAGCTTCTATCAAGTGAATGAGTTTTGATCTAGTGAACTTGTAAAACAGTATTGTGAATTATGACTGTTGACACCATGGACTTGTTAAATTTGTAAGGCACAATTATGACAATCTCAAAGGACAGAGTAAAGCCATCACCCTTGCCTGATAGCTGGAAATTGAAAGAGATATTTGCTACCGGAATTGTGCTTGGAGGTTACTTGGCATTGATGACTGTTATCTTCTTCTGGTTGATAAAAGAAACCGACTTCTTCTCTGTAAGAGACTCTTTGCATTCTTTTGGCTCCTTCTGTTTTACAGAAACTTTCATGAAGTTCAGTTTCCGATATGCATTTTCTGCTCATACTGTTGTAGGACAAATTTGGCGTACGATCCATAAGAGAGAGTCCTGAGGAACTAATGGCTGCCTTATACCTACAAGTGAGTATTGTGAGTCAGGCTCTCATTTTCGTGACTAGATCCCGCAGCTGGTCCTTCCTTGAACGCCCTGGACTGCTACTACTCAGTGCTTTCATGATTGCGCAGCTGGTAAGAACATTCCCATGCATATCCTTTCCAAGCTTTTTGAAATCACAGAAAGTGTTTATACATGTTACCAGTTAGTTCCAAGCACAGCCCTGCTTCTTATTGTCATAATCCTGCTTTACGAAGCTAACGATTATCCCGTTTCAGGTTGCAACTCTGATAGCAGTGTATGCCAACTGGGGTTTTGCAAGAATACAAGGAGTTGGTTGGGGATGGGCCGGTGTCATCTGGATTTACAGTATTGTCTTTTATTTCCCACTCGACGTGATGAAGTTCGCCATCCGTTACATCTTGAGTGGAAAAGCCTGGCTTAACTTGCTTGAGAACAAGGTACATCTATTTTGAATTATACATTTAGTTAGTTCGATGAGAGACGTCAAAGTTTTCTAATGTTTTTTCTTATTGTAACAGACTGCCTTTACCACCAAGAAAGATTATGGAAAAGAGGAGAGAGAAGCTCAATGGGCTCTTGCTCAAAGGACCCTGCATGGTCTCCAGGCACCAGAAGCTGCTAATCTCTTCAATGACAAGAGCAGCTACAGAGAGCTGTCTGAGATTGCTGAGCAGGCCAAGAGACGAGCCGAAGTTGCAAGGTAAGCCACCATTCAGAACATCACTTTCGAAGTCACGAAAGCTGGGTAATCTTCTCTTGCCAGATATCTAGTATGTTATGTGGCCATACTATCAATCTGAATCCACACAACTAGCTCAATGGTCCAGATTGACAGTCTAGCAGCATGTTGACATAATATATCAGACTGTTGGGCAAGAAAACATTTCCCCGTAAGAGATAATATATTCCGTTTTCCATTACTTTATTGAAAACAAATATCTTTTGATTTTGTTGTTTATAGACTTCGGGAGCTTCACACACTCAAGGGACACGTGGAGTCGGTGGTGAAGCTAAAGGGCCTAGACATCGATACAATCCAGCAGCATTATACAGTGTAAGAATCCAGAAATATTACCTGGGAAAGGAAGGGTCGCAAGCAACGTTGTATCAAAGTGAAGAGGAGGGATACAGGAAGAAAGAGAGACAAACTGAAAGCAGGACTAATTAGTTAAACATTTCTAGATATGATGGAGAGCATGTCTGTGCTATATATCAAACTCTCCTACTCTGTTTACTTTTCCGTTCTAATGTATTTCAAGTGCCAGAAAAGGGCTGTGTTTGGTTTATTTTTGCTCTGGTGCAGGGGCCAAACAGTGTCCCGCAGTTTTCTTGCCATAATCTGCTATCTATCTTTCTTTCTTTCTTTATCATTTGCAACATAAGTCTTTGTATCCACTCCTTGTGGCCTTCAATAATGTGGGATCGAAAGTGTGAGACAGGGTTGGAACCATGATCACACAACCTTAGAATTTGATCATGGGTTGTTAGAACGCTGTCTCACGTTCTATTCGATTCCCACATTAGAGGACTCTTACTCTTCTGCAACATAATGTTTCTATCGGTTTTGAATGGCCATTGAAACAATTATAACAGAAAATTTGCATGAATGCTTAAACCTGTTTGTATAGTTTGCCAACAAAAGAAAAAGCTCCGAGTCTAATTTGTGAGTTTAACTTTTCCATGGAGTTACACAAGTTTTATCAATACTTTGCTCGAAATGTTTTCTTATAACTTATTACTTAAGGAACCTTGCAATTTTTTTCAACAATGTCCACCTGTTATTAGTTTTATGGTTTTGAGTGATCTATTTGCCTAACAAACTTAATAGTGCGTTTCAGAAACTGTTTGTTCTACTGGAATGCTCAAGGCATTGTTTGGGTTAAATAAACCGATTAAATATGAATTTATTGTTAAATTTAAAAAAAGTTTCCAAATTACTTTCTACATCCATTTGGAGATCTTTCCAAATTTAACGTGTGTCATTAGTTACACTCCAATTAAAATTTGTTTCTATATTGGTTCCTACATTAATATACAAAATGGCTTAGTTGGGGATATCTTAGAAATTGAAAAAGTACAATAAATTCAATTTTGCCCTTGATTAGGCAACTTACCTAGTTGGATCCTAGTCATTGGGTTTTTATTTAGGAAAAAAAAAAATTTTATTCAAACAAAAATAAAGAGATGGGTTGTAATTGAGGAAAAATGAATTTCAAGGAGTTAAGCTAAATTTTCTAAAGTTTTTAGTAAAAATAAAGTGCTTGCTTTGTTTTCTTTTGTCGAGTAGAGCATAATTTCCTATATGCTAGTAGGTTTTTTTTTTTTTCAAATTTTTGCTAAGGTATATGCTGCTAGGTTAACTTATTAAACTAGTTTAACTTTTAAAGAAAATTAATTATTGTATTAATAATTAGCACAAATTAATGTGTTAATCATCCAATTAAAAATACCCGCAAGTGTACGAATCTAACGGAGTATAGATTTGTAAATACAGAATCGTTCCCACGAGAAATTGGAGGCTTATTCAAAGGTCTAGTTGAGTACGTAAAGAACACTTATTTAATACAACATAAAGGTAAAATACAAATTGAATACTAGAAATGAGTAAAGAAAAGTGAAGGGAATGAAACAAAACAAGAAACCAAGGGTAAACACAATCAGCATTTTGTATCACTCCTGTATCACCGCTTTGTCACTATTTTATCACCATTGTATCACTTCTTTATCACCCGGATACTGTAGCACTTTTAGGTCAGAAAGGAATTTATGAATTTCCTCTGTTTTCCAGTTTCGACCTCTGTCCCGTTTTTGACCAGTAACTTTCAAACCATTAATTCAAAGTTTACGTTCTTCATAGGTTGGATTCAGCACGGAAAAATGAAAAACTCAACGTGAGACAAATGTCAAAAACATATACAAAGTGAGCAGAATTCAGTGGAAAGTACACTCAAAACTTCAAACAACACACATACATACAAAACAAGGGGGGAGTGGGGGTTGATTCAAGTGAACTAATTCTAATGCTTAAAATTTTACCGAAATCTAATTTTAGCAAGATCAACAAATGTGATTAACAAAGTATAATTTAATATGGTGACAAACACTAGGGTTTTCGGAATCCACCCTAAACAATCATACTAATGTTTATGGATACTCAAGTTATGAATTCTAGATACATTGATGAAGATGTTCACAATCAAGATTGGTTTTAGTGACTCAAGATGCATTGATTCTCTCTAAGATAAGTAAAGTGCGTGTTTCGTGCTACAATACTTGTGTTTCCTACACAATCAATCTAGGTGTGTTTAGTACTTCGATTTAATCATATAAAGAAACCCTTAAGTTTGAAAAGAATATGAACATCATAAGAACCCTAATAGTATGGTGTTTACATTAGGCATTCAAGAAACCAATTCATATGAATGATTCTTACTTCATCCATTAGTTGCTTAGGAAAATATGAAGATACATATAATCCCAACAATCTCAAGAAGCATGCTTTCAAGGGTGATCAATCAAGGAAAATATACATCAAGGATAGATTAATTCAGTGAAGAGGACTTCATCCAACATCTAAAAATCCATAAACTCAAGCATCAAAACAATAGAATATGCATGTTTAGGGCTTCAACCTAAGGCGTAGCTATGAGGCTTAGTTCCTCATGTTCATAGTAAATACAACTTGAAATAAAACTAGAAAGAAGTTACAGATTTTGTGAAGATGAAGGCACAAGATCTTCAATGGTGTAGTTCTTCTCCTCCTCTTAGTTGTTGATGCCCTTCTCCTCTCTCTCTCTCTCTCTCTCTCTCTCTCTCTCTTGTTTTTCAGAAATTCCAAAGTGTTTTAGAATATTTCAAATGATTTCCTCCCCCTAGTTGCCCTCTCTCCCTTGCCAACTTACCAATCCATAAAATACTGAACCTTTTCCTAAAGCAAGGTAGGCTAATGTCCCCATTTCATCATTTCTTTGACTTTTAATGCATTAAGAGGGATCAGCTTACCTAGGTAAAATATTGTTACCAAGTGGTGTTGTAACAAGTATAAAAGATAGGGTGACATCCAATAGAGGTAAAGGTGGTCCAAACCACAATTCCAGAGTTAGGATCAATGCTGGATCGGTTGGCTAGGCTATACTTGATCAATGGAGCTCACATTCGGACATGTTGTAGTCACCATCCATTGGAACAAGTTTCATGAAGAGCTTCACCTTATTCGAGTACCGGAGCATGGTGATCCATGGTCAAGAAGTTGACCTACGAAAATGAACAAAATCAGAATTTATATTCAACAATTCACTTTTAACTCGCATTTATTCCAACCAAGGTACAATCTATAAAAACACAAAAAGGAAGAAAAAATCAATAAAATGTCAAGGATTAACTCAAAACATTGAGTGAATGACATGATAAATCATGTATAAAAATGAACCTAACAATAATAACTGGTCCTTTATTGAGTTTCCTCTTCTTAATTAGTTTTAGAGTAAATAATTGGGCTTATTATGCTTAATATAATATCAATATAGTACAATTTTTTAAAAATAACATACATATGTATATATAGAGGTTTATAAAAACTGGGGCCTCTTAATTTGGAGGCCCTAGGCAAACAACTTGCTTGCCTGTGCTCAGGGCCTCCCTTGGTTGGTGTAACTGGCTTTGGCCTTCTATTTAATGAAACTCAATTTTGACGGAAAAAAAAAAGCTATTGAATTGGCGACTAGAAATGCTTTAACTAAAACAAAAAGGAAAGATAGAGTGGTCTAATGCTTGTTCACTAGTCATCACATTGCCTTCTCACATGTTGGAGTACACAGTTAAATGGTTACATAAACTTTTATGTTCCCTTCTCACATTGCCTTCTAACTGGACATATATTTCCAGAGTCCATAACACAACGAAAACATCTCTGCAAATGTTTTAATCTCTAGACTATTTTCTCCCTATCCATCTTCAACTGCAAAAAATTAAAAAATAAATAAAAACAAACTTCATCCTATCAATCTTACTCCTAAAACTTCTCATTGCCCTCACCAATTGAGGTTCTATGTCTCTTTTGGTCAATTATAAAATCCCAACTCTTTTTGAAGTAATTATCATCAAATTGCACATAATAAATATTCTAATTTCATTTCTCATATTGCTGGAATCAATGGCAAAGAGGCGAATCGGGCTGGCCGCTCCATCCGTATTCAAGTCATTATTATAAAACCTTGAAGTATTTTCCATCAGTACTTCATATTTAGCATGGTCTGTAATGTACTTCATAGGTATTTGGGGGGGTAATGTATAGAGCACAGTAACTCTGACTAATTTAACATTTATAGCACAGTAGGGGACTCACCCATAATTGGGACGATGCTAAAGTAAGTATTTTCTAATGAGAAAGCTACCCAGCAACTCTCAGAATAAACCATTGCTCCGGTTTTTCCATGAGAACAAGTTGGAAGTTCCAACATCAAATGATCAAGATACTTCCTGCAATGACATCTCGAAAGATCCCCAGTGCATTGAGCCACAAGATGAAGATCCTTTTTCTTATTTCGCCACCACATAATTTTATGTACCTTCCCATAAGAAACCCGAACCGTCTCGAGAGCATAGTGTGTTTTCAGTGTAGAAGCGTTGACGACAAGGACATTCAATAGATATTTTGTCCATTTATAAAAGGACTTGGGATTTTTCACATTTTGCGGAGCCACATGACATCGAACTTTGTTGTCAATTTGGCCTGAGAAATCATTGTTCGAGTATTTGAAGTGGCATGCTCCAAACCATAGCAATTGCCTTTCGAACACAGCCTCCACAATCTCCAACAGAGGTATTACCAAAACAAAGAACGCTACCATATACTTTGTATTGGCCATTGTCATCAGCCATTGAGAGATTCCTAAAACCATCAGGTGTATATTGGGAAATAAAACTTGTAAGTTTGTCCAAATTTTCCTCATAAGAATCATTTGAAGTGAAAGTATCCGAGCCTAAACATTCATAGATGCCATCACTAGTCTTAGAAAAATCAGTTTGGAGCAGAACGAGTGAGGAGATGATGAATTCTGAGAGATGCATTTTTGACTTGTATGTTATATGATGTGGGGGATGGTTTAAATCAACAACACAACTTATAATATGTATACACACACAGTTGAAGGATCCCTTAAATAACACTATTATGAGCCTATTTTGTATTGAATTTCAAAGATATGAATGGTCTAGTTTTTAAGTATTCAATGTTTGATATCACTCAATTAATAGTTGTTATTTTATTGTTTTCTTGAAGTATACAAGGATTATCGAGTTGATGACCAAAGTTAGCCAATTCATCTGCTACCATGTTTGCTTCACGAAACACATGTCGAAGTTGAAGGACTTAATGTTAAGAGTTATTTAGTTTTGTTTAATTAAGTTTCTAATTAACTAATGCTGACCTGATAACAAGTCAAGCTAGAGTCCTAGCATGTAGGAGATGTGGTTGAGTCTGCTCACAACGATCACAATTTGCTTCCGTTGTTTAGAGTTGTTATCTCCACAAAATCTGCACTGGTTGTGTTTGTTTTGACTTGTGTTTTTGATTTCAATTACCAACACTTAAAACTCTGCCGATAGTGGTCGAATATCCATAAGTCAAAACAAAGCGCCTGGGAGGATGTTGATTACCCTTTAACAAATCAAATTATTACAAATTTATAAATAAACCCAATCCTAGACATGTATTTATAAAAAAACCCAAGCACTATGACAGGACCGCCTCGAATTTCCCAAACCGGGCGGACCCGTCTTGGTGCCGACATCACACTGATGCCGGGCCCACTTACTAAAAGTCCAAGACGTCCTACCAAAATTTTGGCAGAGTCTCCCCTGTAAAGTGCTCAAACCCAACAATAAACAACCTGCACTAATTCACAACAATATACAACCCAACTGCCAGCATGCTTTTACAAACTACAATCCAACACAAAATGGCCTCCGGCCTCAAGTAGTAGCCTAACATGGGCAATAACAGAGCATCTACAGAATTTGTTTACAACAAACAGGGGAGTAGAAAGAATTTATACAGACCCTCACGAGCTCGAATGCCTTCAGGAGCAACTCATGTCTGGGGCAAAACAGAAAGATGTGAGTGGACAGAAATAAAGTTTCACTTTAAATCAACATAGTAACCCCACCATGTAAAAATAATGCTCTAGCATGCAGTTTCACAATTCAGAAACCAAAACTCAAACACAAAATCCCAAAGTCCAAAACATCTCCACATCTCAAGCTCACAACTCATTTCCCAAAATATATGCAACTCTCAAAAACCCGTAAATACCCATATATCAATGTACATATATATAGCTAAGATTCTAATATAATATATATATACTCCTCTCCATACTAATGTACCGGGGAGACAATCCAACCGGGGGATTGTTAGCTGGTACGCAGGATTTCCGAACACTAACCCGCGTCCAGGGATGAGTAGTCCAACCGGGGGACGGAACTCCATAGCTCACACGCCGGCACTGCCAACGACACGTGTAGCTCACAAATCTCATATCAAGTCCTACGCGCGCAGACAGTATCATCACCCCACCGCACCGCCAACGACGTGTGTGATGATACTCAAGAAATATACATACTCTCCCCATACGCCGGCACTGCCAACGACACGTATGGAAAGTGTCTCACACACCGCACTGCCAACGCCATGTGTGAGACCCGTAATCTCATGGCCTTCCCACCCCACCGGCACTGCCAACGACGTGTGTGGGAAGCCTAGTAACTAGGGAATGGTACTCACCTACCATACTCATACATCTCACAACCATCCATCAACTCCTATCTTTCCACAATCTCACCACAACAACCTCTCATACTCTATACATAGACAATATAGATAGCCATCCCAAAATCCATATCAACATAATCATCATACTCAAATATATATGTTCATATTCAAAATATATATCCAAGATATATAAACATATTCAAATCATTAACCAAAGACTTATTAAATCAAAGTCACCATCATTTAAAGTATATGCACAAAACTTTCATAATTAAAAACCATGCATATGCTTAAAACAAAGTCCACTCACAAGTAATCCCAAGCTGCCCGGCCCCGTGAGGGTCCCGCCTTGCGAGTGATCAACCGAAGTACCTATTCCAAGATACAAATCCTTGATTAACAGCACGTACTTCCAAAACGAAAATTCACGAAAGGAAATACTTAAATCCCCAAGTTCCCGGTGCGCTCACGTCCAAAGGAACATCCTAGGGTCGACAGATTGGAATTCGCTTCCCAATCACACGGTGATCGCGATTTCCCTAAACTTCACATTATTGAATCGGAACATCCGGGGCTCCGATTCACGATCCGCGAATTCCTACAGGTTTCTAAGAGTACCTAAATCAACATACTTCAACTTGGAAACGATCCAACGGTCAGAACTTATCGAACCCGGATAACGCACAATATGCGAAATCCGTTCGATAGTCAAACGATATCCAAATTGAGATCCGCGAAATCCTACGCACTCGTGACAACCTAAGGATCTCAACAGGACGAAAAACAACTTCACCCACCTTGCCCACGCGCCGCCACACTGCGCCGGCAGCGCGCGGGTGTGTAGAGAGATTTTCGGCGACGGAAAATCTCCAAACCAACATTCACCCTTCCCATCCTAGATACTACTCGAAGAATGGAGCAACTTTTTCAACTACGGCAACGTCCAATTCGGACGGCAAGTGGCCGGAATTTCAAATTGAAATCCGGCCAAAACCTAGGTTTCAAATTCGGTTCCAAACTTCAAATTCGATCCAAACCTACCCCAAAATCAGCTAGAGCATACTGAAAGGATTCGAAAACATACCACACTCGACGGTAAACTGGCCGGAATCGCTGCGCCGTCGTGGTGAAAATCGGGTGAAAAACCAATCGAACCCGTTACCGAATCGGGTTTTCCGCGGGAAATGGGGTGGGTTATGATCGAGCTTCAAGGTGAGTCGAACGACGGTCGCTCTTCCGTTTAATCGAGAGATTCAAGAGAGAGAAAGAGAGAATCGGGAGAGAGAGAGAGAGTGTACGCGGGAGGGAGAGAGAGAGAGAGTGAGGTGAAAATAGTAAAAATCTGATTTTTACTAAACCCTTCGGAAAATTTACGGTTCTGCCACCGAACAAGTTTTGATCGCCAAAGCTTCGTTAAATCTCCGATTCAGGCCTACCGCCTGTCTACGGTTTCGTCTCAGTATCACCTACGCAACCACACCACTCATGGTCCCAAAATCTTCCCGGATAAGAAAGTGACCAAAATCACCCTTAACCCAGGAGTAATTTAATATTTTCCTTTAATTAAATTAAATTAGGAAAAATAACGGAGTCGGGGTGTTACAACTATTTAAACATAGAAACACACCCAAAATCAACCCCAAAGTCAACTTTTTGGGTGTGTTTATAAATGGGTTTTGAGTGTGTGTAATGATGGGTTTTGGGTGTGTTTATAAAGTGTTTTGGGTGTTGGGTTTTTTTATAATTTCAACCTCCATTTTGGGTGTTTTAGTGAAACATGGTCACATGTTGGAAGATACAGTAATTTGGTTACATTTTTCCAAGTCTAAAATGACTATTTATTATTAAACGAGTACAATAAAAAAAAAAAATTTGAGAAGGCAATTTGACATGTTAATGCTACCAAAGGACAGAACTCCCAAGGTACAACAAGAGCGTAGATATTTTGTACTTCGAAAAAAGTGGCTGACGTCTTTTTTCTTTTCTTGAACTTTAAATACTAACCGAACTCATAGTAATTTAGATTAATAGGTAGCTCCTTTGCATAAGAACCCTTTTTTTTTTTTTTTTTTTTTAGAGCAATAGAATCATCAAGTGTACAATTCATCAGCCAAGTGGGACATTCCTCCCTCAAAAGAAAAACAAGCGAGCCTATGAGACGCATTATTACATTCTCTCGGAGCATAATTAATAGAAAAAATAACTAAACTATTCATTAGCTCGTGCACATCCGCTGCAAGAATTTACCTTATGCTAAGTCAACATTCCTGATAATTATCTTTTTGCCAACCGTACAATGGGAGTTTGAACTCAGGATCAGTTGGAAGTACACTAAAGGCCTAGGCCAATCCAACGAACACCTATTGGTTCGACATTCCTCATAATTACTCCCCAGGGACACAGCCCATAAGAAACCCGAAAATACTGGGTTTAACCTTGTGCACAACATCACCATAATATAACTTAACCATAGCAATATGCAATCAAAATAAATCAAGAAATAAAGTTGACCACATATAATAAGTGTACAACTTGTTACCCTGCTATATATGAATGCATAATTTCACAATAGAAAGGTTATACGTATAGACCACTAAATTAACTACTTAATTAATCAACTGATCAGTTTCCACTAGACACCTAAGAATGTTCACCTGTAGCTGGAGACAAGAAATGTAGCTTCCTACTTCTGCCAACAATTCATTTTCTTCACCCATCTCATTCCCACCCGGTAAAAGCCGTCTTAGAGATGTCAACTTCCTCTCAATAATCTCTGCCTCTTTGCTTTTCTTTGTCTTTCCATTCATGGCTAAATTTCTTTTCAGAAAATGTGGCCTGACCTTATTAGACATATTATGATTCGAGTACCTCTTCTTCTTGCTGGCACTAACACTGAGATTTGGGAGAAAGTTCAAGGGCTTAGGAACATGATGACGTGGCAATAATCCCTCACCATATATGAGTACATGTCTTGTTTGGAGCTGTTGTTTCAAGGCACGGCTCCATGCAAACTGATAAGTTGAGGCAGAGAATACCATTGCCATGTTCACTTGGTACCCAACAAGTTTCTCTAACTTAGAGTTAGAGTAGTCTTCATCAACATTTTTGTTCGATGAGGAAATGGTGTTTTCTTCAAACATCTTCTTCAGAGCCGGCAATAAGTGACTTAGATATTTTCTTGCAAACACAGAACGTGCCAATTTGATGGGATGAAGAGAGTAAACTCGTCGATGTTGTTTACTCATTTGCCCCATCACCATTATTGACAAATAAGAGAGGAAAATGCTAGCTGACACACTATTTATAAAGTGAAAACAAAGGTATAGAAGAGCAACCTGACAAGAGCAATGAAAATGATAATTAAGGAGGAAAAGAAATATGGTGGTGGTGGCAGCGGCGGCAAACCAAGCTTTCTCTATGGAGTAATGGTGGTGGAAGCACCTGGTTTTAAACAAATGCTGGTCATGGATATGGCATATATAGGAGTGTGACAGCTTAAAAATATTAAAAGAAAACAAATTTATAATAGAAATATCAGTGTCAGTTATAAGAAATGAAACTGTTCATTGGCACCAGATAGGATTGATGTGGAAATTTCACTATTGTGATCTGTAGAGAGAGAGAGAGAGAGAGAGAGAGAGAGGTACTATAGCTTTAACAAGGATTCGGTTGCAAAATGTTTGGGTGGTCAATTGGCCACATGGCCTCACATGCTTTCATTTCCTTTTACACCTACCATAAAAGAAAGGACTCTTTCCCATGTGCATTGAGAGGCAAAAACACCAAAACCCCACAATATAAATGCCCTCACATGACTCCAGTCCAGTGGTACTATTTTTTCTTTGCCCTTCAGGGTTCTCTCCTTACTCTCAACTTTTTCCCACATTTCAAATCAAACAGCTCACTCCTACTTCAGTCCACTCCTCCTTTTTCAACCCAGCTACTTGCTAGTATATAGTGCGTATCTTTTTAGTTGCTTAGTTTTCCTATATATGGTATAAAGAAGAAAAAGATACATGGAACCAAATGACCTCTACTTTGCCCTAAGTTTTACTACTTACCTCATTATTTCCAAGCTCTAGTCTTAATTACTTGATTCCGTGCGTTTTTCTAGCGTCCCCAATTCATAACTACCCGTAATTTATGCTAGGATCTTGTGACACAATTACCTACCGATGTGTCCATTATGTAAGAAAGAACATACGTCTTGTTAAGACAGGCATCACACTCATAGCTGAATTTATACAATCTTATTTTATTTAGGGATCTTTTAAATAATTATTTGAGAGACACCCTTTGGGGTCCATTACAAATTTCTTTTCCATGATCCAAACTGTCTATTTTTCAAGTCTTCATTCATATATCATCCTTACAAAAAATTAGACAAATCAAAAAACCATTAAGATATCTAGTTATGACCAACAAAATAGATGAACAAGAAAGTACTAAAATGATAACCATTAGCACATTATCATGATTGGAAATTTTATAATGGGGTTGTGCAGCTTTGTTTGTGGATAACATGATGAAAATAACTTTGTGGCTTTTTTTCTTTTCTCTAGCAATTGATTGATTGGAGGATCACCATAGAAGGCCAGATTATAGTCCCCTTCTATATATTGAGGGATTCCTCAAATAATTTTATTTGATGGATATCCTTTGGGACCCACTACGAATTTTATTTCACTATTTGAACCGTCTATTTTTCAAGTCTTTATTCATAGATCACCATTGCAAAAAATTAGTCTAATTGGAAACCATTAAGACATCTAGTTGTGACCAACAAAATAAACAAACACTTTGCTTCAAGAATGCACTAAAATCACAACTATTAATTGAGTGGTCAAATAATTTCGAATTCAAATGATTTTTTTTTTTTTTTTTTTATAGAGATGATCATTGAAAGAATATCTAAAAGATAGATGATTCGGATATTTGAAATATAATGTGGAGAGGGTGTCCCTTATAAGGGATATCTCAAGTAAGCTTAATTGAGGGACACCCTTATAGGCCCCACCACGCATTGTATTTCAATAATTCGAACCGTCTAGTTTTTAGATTTTCCCTCAAAGATCCCTGCAAAAAAATTACTTGAATATGAAACCATTTGACTACTCAATCATATTGTTGTTATTATAGTCTTTTCTTGAAGCACCATATTCGTCTATTTGTTTGCTCCCAGTTAGATGCCTTAATGAATTTCAATTTGCATAATCTTTTGCAAAGACTATTTATGAATGACGATTTGAAAATTATACAGTTTGGATTGTTCAATTTTTTTAATTTTTTTTTTTATTTGTAGGGAACCCTAAAAAGTCTCTCAAATAAAATTATTTGAGGGATCCCTTAATAAAATTTGACTGATATACTTAACACATGCGTTAATAATCTTCATTAACTTATACATAATATGCAACACGTAAATTAGTAATACCACATAATAATATCACGCAAAATTAGTAATTAAAGTTTCCTCAACATTTGTCGTTGGAGCATACATATATATGTGTGTGTGTAAGTGGGGCAAGATTCGTTGGGTTATGACCTATATATCAGACAATTCAAGCCTCCGATATGGGAAAAGTCTACTCATCGAATAGATGATCGTACACAAGCCTGAGGAGAAATTCAAACTTAAATGCAAGCCACCACCCTCAATGATTATCGGGACATCACTGCATGTGCATTGTCCAGAATTTACTGGCAGCAAATTTTGTTGAGATATACTCTTTCAATAGTGAATGCTCTATTTCTTGGTAATATTCTCTTTCACGAGGGAGGAGAGGTTGATCAAATCAAATCAGGCTACCTATGTCTTACCGTCGGTCCAAATTTCTGTTGCTTTGTTCTTGCGGGTGCCCTGCATTTTAGGCTTTAGCTCGGGCTACGGACATACCCAATTATTCTGGTGGTCCATACCACGTGTACAAGTTTGAAATCTGACTCTTACGTTGAAGCGTACGTGGTGGTTGCAATCTTATGATTTGATGATGAGATATACTTGTTTATATACATCATTTATAAATACTCAGCAAACGTCAAGCTCATAAGATTAAATTTCCAAATAATTCAAAATTGCTCTTGTTAAAGAAAAAAAAAAGTATTTCAAAACGCAACTACTACATTTTAACGGGACAAATACATAAAATAATAATCTATTCAAATACAAATAATTCAAAAAAAATAAATAGAGTTAATGTCCAACAAAAATTTCTCTATAGAAAAATATTTTAAAAAATTAAACAATGAAAAAGCCTTTTGACATGTGTGCGTGGTGAATCAAGAGGCTAGTCATATATATATATATATATATATATATATAATGAATGTATTTACAAATACATACGTTGTTGTAGGTTTATTATACGTATATTTTCATAATAATATACCTAGCATAAAGGATCAAGATCAAAATCCAATAAAACAATGTTTAATATATAAGAAAAAGTCATTTAATCCAAGGTTGAAAATCTGGATTCCATAAATCATGGTAGCTAGGAAATATCTTATAAGAGTACTCTAGCCCCCTCTCTCTCAGAAAATACTCTAGAGCCGTTTTTACTTTGAGGAGAAAGAAGCCATTGTTCTTCTTCCACTCTCCCCTCCTCTCTTCCTCCCTCTCCCTTTCTCCTCTCTTCCCTACTTTTCGAAAGCAGTCAGATGTTTTGATCATATACAATAAATGATCAAACCATCTCCCAGATAGAGTAATACAATTATAAATGCTTTCGAATCTTTTTACCACATTTATAACTATTCATTTTGACCCATTCAATAATGCAATCTTATAATCCAAACCATTAATTTTTTATTAGGTCGTGATTTAAGGATCATTCATGCAAAAAGTTCACCCAAAATCAGTTAGTCGTCTGATTATTGTTATGAATATTGTCATGTTTGTCAAATATTGTGTTATCCATTTATTTAATCATAGTTAGAAAACTAAACGATTTTCAATTGGATTGAATTTTTGCATGAACTATTCTTCAATAAGGCCTTAGAAAATGAACCGTTTGGATTATGATATTACCTTTCAAGTAAACTCACCACTAACAATGTATTAACTTACTAATTAGATAGCGCTTGTGCAGTATATTAGAAATATATGTTTTTTTTATTTTATTGATATAATTAAAATAATTTAAGGGTTTTGAGACTTTTTTGTTTTCTTATTATTCTTTGTCCTCATTCGCAGACCTGTGCAGGCGCAAAGAGGTGCACCTGTACCTCCGTTCGTTGGAAAATTCATAAAAGGTGCTGCATTTTGCACCTCTGCTCAGACTAGGAGACGCACGCTAGGTGTTCGACGAAATGCTTAAATGGAGTGGGCATTGTGCTGCTGGGCTGTTGCGTGCTTTTTATTTTTTAATTTTTTTTAATTTTAATTTTATAACGGCCTAGTCAAAACAACGTCGTTTTGGACCAGACTTTTTAAAACGTGCAACTTTTTTTTTTTTCATCATGGCCAAAATGACGTCGTTTTGGACCAAGCTTTATTCGTTTTGGACCATGCTTTATTATTATTATTATTATTATTTTAAAAGGAAACCTGTTGATGCTGCCATTTCGTGGGCTTTTAATACGGCCTCCATAGTTCCTTATTTAAATGGGATTGAGAGTTTTCTTTATTTAATTGGGCTTTAATAGGACTTGCACAATTTCTTATTTAAGTAGGATTGAGAATTCTCTTTATAAAGTACTAATTTAATATCACACAATTTTATCAAAGTGTGCGTGCATCACAAGAATTATGTGTTTTTTTTTCCTTCTTGAGTGGGCCAATCCAAAGTAAGTTGGATGCATTTTTTTTCTTGAGCAAACCCCAATTTTGTTTATTCTTTGTTTATTCTTTTTTTAATAATTTTTTTTCTTGTTTAACTCTCTCTGTTTTAGTAAGATTAGCAGCAAACTCGAGGAGGAAGAGGCTGTGCGACACACGATTCAAGGTAAAATTATTTTTTTATTTAATTGATAATTTGATATTGATTTGTTTATTTAATTGATAAATTATACTCAATTAGTCATAGTTATACAACTATGTGTATTTACTTCTTACATTAGCTTTGGTTTTATCCGTTGCAACTGCTTCGGTTGAGAGAGCTTTTTCAGCTATGAATATTGTGAAAACACCATTGCATAACAAAATAGGGAATCAATGGTTAAGTGATAGCTTGGTTGTTTACATTGATAAAGATGTTTTTTCTTCTATCAGTAATGCAAATATAATGTGACGTTTTCATGATATGAAACCTTGCACAGAACAATTATTGTAGGTTAATTGTAATGTTTTTTTTTTTCAATTAATTATGAATAACATTTTTTTTCACGATAGTTGTCAATCCTTTTTTTTTTTTTTTTTTTGAGCTTTTAACCTTTAAAAATTACACCTCTACTGAAAAATTCTTGAATCCGTCGTTGTTTGTCCTCCAATATGTTTATCATCGTTTTTTCACAAGAGGATTTGGTTGGGATTTTGAGGACACCACATGGGGAGGTTTTGTAGCGTTGCCTAGTTTGGAAGTATTAGATGGTTTTTGTGGGTGATATATAGCGTCACATGCAAGATTGACAACAGGGAAATTCTGAAAGAGTACAAAAGAGAAAAATAAGGCAGCAACACCCAACTACCAACTCATCATCATGTAGCCCAAAAATAGGGCTTGAACGATAGGCTAGAATTGCTCAAACGAGTTCCATTTTGAATCACAAACCAACTAACCACATGGCTTTTTCCTTGTCATTCGATGACCAGACAAAGGGTCCAATTTATTTTGCAAACTATGTCAGATAAGGACATTACCGGAAGTCAATTTAAAATGATTTTAGGCACTTTGAAATTTATTAGTCGGTTTTTAGATCCCGCCCCATAACTTAAGGGGATCTGGATTTTCGGCTTGGATATTCTCTGCCAGAATTTGCTTTACTTTTCTTCTATGCGCACAACCGCATTAAAATTTCATCTAAGGGACTAATGTTGACACAGCATACACAAAACCTAAATGCCTCACAATTTATGTGTTGAAAAAAAACAATTCTTAAACCTAACGTGTGCCGCCGTTTTCTCTTCCAATTTTTTTCTTTTCAATTTCTCTTTCTTCCAAAGACACAGTATGTCAATATCTTCTCCATGCCTCTATCTTAGTCCTCTTCTCCTATCACTCTCGTCATAGAAACAAACACAATTCCTGTGACTACAATTGTTCTTCACAAAATAAGAACCCAAACACAAATATTCTTACTGAATGGGCTACCACCAAAGAAAGATGAGAAGATGTCAAATGAGTCGTACTTGACCACCATAGCCATTTCAGACGCAACCCGCATCAAAATTGAACTGAATCGGAATATAAACCTACACTTCTTCCTAAAAAGAACCATAACTAGAATTACAAAATCAAGAAATTCTGTGGAAAAAATTAAAATAATAGATCTACACATAACACTACTACATTTTACACTTTGTGCGACGAAGTGTATTTCGTCGCAAAAATACATTGTAGTCGCAAATTTCATGAAACTTCGTCGAGAATCCGCGTGCAAAGATCGTGAAGAAAGACTTTGCGCGATGAAAAATATTGGTCACGCAAAACTTGTGCGACGAAAAACATTGGTCGCGCAAAGTTTTGCGTGACGAAACACATGGGTCACGCAAAGGTTTGCGAGACGAAAAACATTGGTCGCGCAAAACTTTGAGCAACGAAAAACATTGGTGCGCAAAGTCTTAAAATAAATAAATAAATAAATAAAAAATTCCCTCGTCCCATTTTTGGTACCCTCCCAAATTTTTAGAGTTTTGCGCAACAAATACTAATGTCGCGCAAATATTTGCGCGAAGAAATATTTTGTGTGTTTTAAATTTTTTTAATTAAAACAAACTAATTTAATAGTTTGCGCGACGAAATATTTTGTCCCGCAAGGTTTTTGACTTTTTGTTTTATTATTTCTTTAATATTAATTTAATTATATTAATTTTTTTGAATTTTTACTTTTTAAATTTAATTTAATTGTATGATGTTTTTTTAATTACTTTAATTTAAATTGATATTAATTTAATTATATTAATTTTTTCAAATTTTTACTTTTTAAATTTAATTTTTTTATGATTTTTTTTAATTACTTTAATTTAAATTGACATATTCAAAATAAAATTGCATATGAAAAATAGTGATCAAATTATCAAATATATATATAATATTCAAAATGTACATATAAATTAACAAAGTACAATAATAAAATCCTAATACAAGCGTATTATGTGGTAGTGGCGGAGGATATGTTTTGATAGCTTCCTAATCCTCAACTTTAGCCGCAAAGTCTCGATGATTCCCTATAAAAAAAATAAATATGGTCAAATAACAAAAAAAAAAAAAAAAAAGAAGAAGACATAATCTCCCCTAAAATTGTTGTACCACAAATCCAACCCAAACTCCAATCCCTCCCCTTTACTTAACCCCAAACCCCACACAAACTCAAAACTAACTCCAAAAACACATATTAATTAAAAAAATTTAAAATTTGGAGAGAATATACCTTTTGGCAAGATTGAGAGGGAGAAGTGAATGTGAGAGAGTTAGAGAAGATAGTGATAGAGAGATGAGAGAGTGAGTAAGAGTGAGAGATAGTGAAAAGAGAGATAAGAGAGTGAAAGTGAGAGATAGTAAAAAGAGAGATAAGAGATAGTGAAGAGAGAGATGAGAGATTAAGTGAGCAGAGTGTGTGTGAGAGAAAGGGTGGGATTTGGGGAGAGGGAAAGAGAGAGGAGAGGTAAGAGTAGAGAAAGACATTGAGAAAATAATGGAGGAGTTATTTTGGTTTTAAAAACCGTATCACGTTGCGCAACGAAAAATATTGTTGGTCGCACAAAGTCTAAAAAATTATTTTAAAAAAATTTTCCTCGTCCCATTTTTGGTACTACCGCCCAAATTTTTAAATTTTTGTGTGATTTAAAAATACATATTGGTCGACAAAGTCTAAAAAATTCCCGCGTCCCATTTTTATACCCGCCTAAATTTTTGGCCGATTTAAAAATACATATTGGTCGCGCAAAGTCTAAAAAATTCCTGCTCCATTTTGGTACTGCCCAAATTTTTAGAGTTTTTGCTAAGAATCATGGTCGCAAGTAAACTTTTGAGAGACAAAAAATTGGTTCGTAGCACAATATTTATAAAAATAATTGTTATGAATAATAAAAAATAAAATAATTTTATTTTACGATTTAAAATATAAATAAGGTTAAAGCTACTTAATAAATATATATACTATTCAATTTCTTAAGTGCTATACGTACAAAATAAATAAATTTAAAGCTACTTAATAAATATATATATATATACACACACACACCATTCAACGATCCAACCGTCACACTTGTTTGAATATACTTCAAGAGTGTGTACCCCAAAAATCGGAAAAAAACAAACATTCAGAGATCTAGTAACGGGACAAAACTTTTCGATGGTTATAAATGAAAAATCACGATTTAACTGTTATTTTAACCAATATATCTATCAAAATCTCTAAGAGAAAGCAAAGATTTGTGATGGCCTAGAATTAGTCTATGATCAATCAAAATCCACTAGTTTTGGTATTTCCTTTAAAGTCAACGATTTTTTTTAATACACTCAAACTTTTACGGAGCTTTTACAGTCATAATTAAATACATTCATATTTGAATGAATTTTAAAGAGTCTGGATTGAATACACCCATAATTTTATAGACTTCTATAAAGTCATGATTGAATACTCCTGGACTTTTAAACTTCTTTAACATCTTTTAAAATCTTAAGTGAATACACTCCCCTAAGTATTATCTATTGCCAATAACCTTTGTGATAGTTAGATTATTTCAATGACCTATATTTAATGAAATGTGAGTAATGCACAACCTCTAGATGTAGAGGCTCGAGAAATATTGAGCACTGGGCTTGGATTTGTGGACCAAACACCTAGAAAGGTGCCACCAATTACACATTGGCCTATTTATGAGAAAAGAAAAAAATGTTGTACATGTTTTCCTATAATTATTATATGTTGAAAGCCCATTTATCATCTATTGGTATTATTATTTAAGAGAATAAGTTTTTCAAACCTGTTTTTAAGAGGAAAGCGATAATTGTGTTTATAAATTAGACACAAAGACCATAAACCATCATAAGGGCGAGTGCAAATACCCATAAAGGGATAATCCATATAGATGGAAGCATAGTAACCACACAGAATTAATCCAGATAAATAGGAACACACCAGCAACATCAAGAGCACAAACTGTATCTCCAATAATAGCCACAAGGCCAAAGAAATTTTGGTATAAAAGTCCCAAGCCTGAACAAGACATACATGAAAAGCAATACCTAAAACTATCAATACAACTACAACTTTTAAACTCTCAAAAGTGGAAACTAGAAGTAGAGACTACGCAACAAACAAACACTCAACTCACAAAGAGTTGGTGCAATTATTACAACTCAAGAAACTATAAACACCCAACGCAGGAAAGATTCCAAGGATAGTATACCACACGAGCCAGCAACAAAATCACTAGCGCAACCAAGCAAAAATCCAGCCAAAAAGCTGGTAAACAACCCTGAGAGAGAGGAGGAGGGACATGGAAGAGAGTGGAGGGACACGGAGGAGAGGAAGGGCGAAAGGGGAGAGGAGGGAAGGGTAGAGAAAGAGAGGAAGGAAAAGGGGAGGGAAGGGTAGGGGATGAGAGGGGTGGGGAAGAAGACCACCAAACCCAAAGAGGGGCGGTGGTTGGAGCTAAGTTCCTAAGGCTTTTTTTAGAGAGAATTCCTTAGGGTTTCGTCTTTTTTCATGCACCTAATGTAGCGAGTTCTTCTTTTTCTTAGTGTAAGTTTAAATTCTCCTTCAATTTATATTTTCTTGTCATTTAAATTCAAGTTTATTTCAATTGCTTTACTTTTCATTGTTATCGCACTTTAATTAAGTTTAATTTCAAGTTCATTTTACTATATCGTTCTTATCGTTTTCATTTCGTTCTTGCTTTATTTATCGCTTTAATTCATTTTATTGCACTTTAATTCTCGTCTTTACGTTATTTATCTTTCACACTTTACTTTACGCATTTGTCTTTAAATTATATTTAAGTTTAAGCACTTTTACTTTTCGCACTTGTTCTTCGTTTTATTACGTTTCACCTTCAATCTTCATCTCTACCCACTCCACATCATTTGGTCGCTCACATAAAGCCTTGACCCTGAGGTAGTGAAAGAACCTAGGCCGTGAGGAGGTTCCTATATCCATATTTTATCAATTTTCCCTTATTAAACACACATAATAAGGGTACACAAGTTATTAGAATTTAGTTTGATAAAATATAAGTATTTCCACAATTTCCTCATCACTCTCTTTCTCATCAATAATTTCCACCAATCTCTTTTGCTCTCCGATAACTACCACCACTTTCTTTCACTCTTTCTCCTCCATCAATAATTGCACTTCTAAATTATTTACTCAAATGGTACTCGAACTCTCTATTTTGACCTCGACAATGTCGCGGGCCATTAGATTGGGAATCACTCATCTCCAATTTGGTGGGCAATGCCAAATCAGGTGAGAACCGCATCTATCAATGGGCCTTCAACTTTCGCATCTATCAATGGGCCTTCAACTTTCAAGTGGTTTGTGGGTGGACAGAATCTTGGGTTGGCTTATGATTTTAGTAGTATCATCAACGTTCTCATCTTATTATTTATGTTCTTATGTTTTTGGGTCAGAATGGGTTATAATCTTAAGTTGACATACAGTCGGTGAAGGCCCAAAACATATTTAGTGAGAAATCTAACATTACTTGTGGTATCAACGATTTATATCACGACACGTGGGAACCTCAGAATCATAAATGATTCTGAAAAAGCTTTTCTGTCATCATGTCTTGCGGCAACTAGAGAAAAGATCAACACAAAACTCATTAAGAAGTAAGCATGGCAGCTTCAGTGGCCTCATCCCAACAGAGCTTTCTTGCCAACGCTCTCACACCACCAACCCACAAACCCAAAACCAAGATTCTCACTTCTGCTGCTAACACTACCATCTCATGCAAAAGAAGCTACTCATCAACAGATGACCACAAAGGCTGTTCCAGGTACTAATCTAATAGGTTGGTTTCTTGAACTGGTTTTTTTCCTTTTTGAAGCGTGATTCTTTTTGTGGTGACTGGTTTGTGGGATACCCTTTTGTTTAATATAGCGATGATGGATTGCTTAGAAAGAATGAGAACAAATTGGCGAAGTTGGCAATGGTGACACTGGCAGCTGGGTTGTTGACATTGGGCCCAGTTCATGATGCATCAGCTGCCAAGACTGGTGGTAGAGTTGGGGGCCAGGCCTTCCGGCCTTCGGCTCCTCCTCGGTCTTCATCCCCTAGGATCAACAATAATTCAAGGTATTAAGAAGCTTGAATTTGCTTGTTTCAATTCAATAATTGAAATGGATTGTTGGTTTGGGATAAAAGGTTACTTCCTGCTGTTGAACAAATTTGCTTCTTTTGTTTTTTAGCTGGAAATGTCTGCTAATTTTATAATAGCTAGTTTTGTATTCATAATTTGATTTATGTATTGGTACTTGGTTTTATATTGTTCTTTTTCAAAAGCATATATAGAAGTTTCAAATTCTAGTGACCTTAAGCTATAGATCAATTAGGAAACAAGTTCTTTTTCTCGATCGCTTCGTTGCTTCATTCAGACAACTTTTAACTGCTGGACTGAAGTATCCCTGTATCAGAAGGGCCTGCTCTTAATCTTTTCTAGTTCAGTTGTTTTTCTTTTTTTCCCAAATGAACAAATCTTTTTACTATGAATTTTGAATGATAGTGGTATTGTTTGATTTTTTCAAGGTATTTTTCGTCGAATTTTATTTGTGGTAATTTTTACACGTTCCTTGGGGTAAAAATCCTAGATCTGCCACTTGCCTGTAAGACAACCATGAACCTAGTACCTGTTGTAAACAAGGCTTCGATACCATGTTAGAGAACCAATAGATCCATTAGAGAATACGACAATAATGTATGCCAAGCTTACAGGACCCTCTCATGAGTTGTGGACGAATGTATGAGCACTCAATGTATGTATCCTTAAGAAGACTTGTTTTCTCACATATGAATTTTTATTTTATTTTATATACTTCTCATAAATGACTTGTCTTCTATGGAACTATTGTTAGATTGATGACAGCCCTGTGTAATGTGCTTTAAGTTTATTTCTAAAGGATGTTAATCTGTGTTTCTTTTGTAGGACCAATATTTATATCAATCCTCCGGTAGCCCCGCCTTTAGTTGGTGGTTATGGATACGGTTACGGAGTACCATTCTTTGGAGGCTGGGGTTGGTCACCATTTTCATTTTTCGCCCCAGGTCCTAGTGTTGCCGTCAGCATTGGTGGTGGCTTCCAACTCTTATTTTTCTTTGCGTTTCTTGGTGCTGTTGCTGCTGTTGCAAGGAGATTCACTGGATCAAGAGACGAAGAAGAAGATGATGATTACTATTAACAGACAACTGAAGAATATACGAGGTTAAATGAAGAATATATGCTTTGTTTTGGTATCTACAAGACATTTTTAGTAGCCACCCTGTTTTATTGTAGAATAGCATCGTGCAATGTAACATAACTGTGCAAAGTTCCACTACAAAAACATTCAATTAAATAATGTACTTATGATCTAAGCATTTCACTTTGAGTAAAAGAAAGAGAGAGCGGAGAGGGTAGGGGACACTAGTTTTGGTGGTGGGGGAAAAAATCTTCTCCGGAAGCTGGTGTATTGAGATGTTTAGCGAGCAGGAGTTGCTTGAGGTGTTAAGTAAGCAGGGGATGGAAGGGAGGGGAGAGACGAGACGAGACGAAACATTAGAAAGTTAATATTTGAATTTTTTATACAACTGCTATTAGGGAAGAGGGAAATCGAATGCACGGAAGGAAGAAATCGAATAATTATGTTTAACCATGAGTGTTTTTTATTTTAATTAATTAACTTAATATCAAATAATTAGTCAATGAATGGAATTGGCTAATCAAAGCAGGACGCAAGGGAGGCATAATCGCTACAAGTGGAAAACAAGTTATCTAAGACTTGCAATGTTTTTCGTGTAAGTTACAAAGAAGCTTGCAATGTAACGAGGAACCATGTATTTTCAGGCGTTGATGAGTATAATTCAACAAAAACTGGCCGAACAATTTTTCCATTCTCTGCATCATACATTCACAATAGATTTACTTTTGATGGTATATTATCATTCTATCAACTGAACAGCTGCAATAACGGGTATTTTTTCCCTCAGTTTTTGTGTTAGAGCAACACGAACTGTCATGACCCCGGCTGCTGGTCCACTTAACCGTACTTTGACGACGTAGTCATTGATCTGTACAAGCTCCAGGATCCCACCTCCTGTGCCAGCAAGATATGGTCTAATCTCAGAAAGAACCTGGAAAAGAATGTAGCTCCATCGAGTTAAGTTGAGCACTCATTATGTATGAGGTTGTCATAATGACATGAAATGAAGAAAGTTTATCGAAACCCCTAACTGGAAATGAATTTATTATGTCACATAGATATTTAAAGTAGCAATGAGATTGCATGCCATATAATGAAATAAGTAATAAAAGGGTTAAGGAGATAACCAAAGTCAGACTCTTCAACATGTTCTCTACTCTACTAGATTAGCTAGTTTGTGGGTAAGGAGGCACTAAGGCTTCATTGAAACTGAGAATTGTACAAAGTTGATCGAAAAATTGTTGCTTTTAGAATCACCAGCTGTTGTTACTAAGACAGTACTAAATGAGAAAACACAGAGATTAAAGAAAAAAAAAGATGTTCAGATGAATTCCAAAATCAAATATTTTCTAGTACATTTGTATAAGCTGTAAAAATTACACTGCAGTTTCCAAGTTCCATTCTTGGTTCAGTAACTTGCATAGTTGCAACTGTTGATGAGGGTTTTTTCTTCTTCTCCATAGTAGCAGCAAAATGGAGTTTTTTGAGATTTATAATTCATTCTGCAATATTTCTTATTCACCAGAAGTTGGAGATCAGTGCCTCCCTCGATCATAAAAATAATCAATTTCACTTTGCACAAAATAGACCTCAATTTATCACTTAAAGTGTTCCTATAATTTCATTTCGACATGGAAATTGGTAAAGAGTAATGATATCATTTAACTTCAGACTAATTACTTGAGACATATCAGCACTATGACATTACAATGTAAAACAATTTCATAGAACTGATGTATAAATTAAATAAATAAATAAATTTTACTTAGTTGGAGATGATGATTTGTCTAACCTTTTCTACATTTTCCTCATTTAGCTCAAGACCTGTCTCTCTGTCCAGAATCTGTTCAACTTCCATAATCTCGGGTATTTTATCTCGCAGGCGGGTCTCAATTCCCATCTTTAGTGTCATTGTTGAGCTTGGACATGACCCACAAGCTCCTTGCAGTTTTAATACCACAACAAGGCCATCTATCTCATGTAGTGCCACATTCCCACCATCAGCCATCAAGCCAGGTCGTACCTCATCCAAGACTTTCTCAACATTTTCTTCAGTTAACGGAAGGACGCAGTATGGTGAAACAACATGCCCTGCATTGTTAAGAAATCAAAAGAAGTAAAATCAAAATCACAATCCTATAAACTCATTTAATTAGATCCTAATTAGATGTGAACAAGAGATGGATGCCATCACTTGCATCAAATCTGATGGGCAAACAAATAAGTTCACAGAAAAATTTCTAGTGAGACATATGAGAGTATTACAGATACAGAAGAGGAGAAGTAAGGATTGTTGTCTCAATTGTGATGAAGAAATGCGAGGCCAGACATCGTTGTAAGAAACTATTCACAATCACATGGTGTGAACAATTCCTTCCCTTTTAACATTGCCCTTGTTGTCAAGGGTTATATTTGGAGACCCATTTTCTTGTTCCATGTAGACTTAACGCCGTCCTCTCCCTCCAAGCATGCTGCAATCATGAACAGTTTCTTTGACATTTGCCTAGGCCTGTAGCTTTCATCACAATAAAAACAAAGACCATTACTTCCCTGCCCTGCATCTGCGCCGTTGTCAGTTGCCTCGCTGACATAACAGCTGATGACTCATAATTACTACTAATAACAAACCCAAAATGAAAGGAAGACTTCATTGACAAGACACACCTACAAAAACTTCTAAACTGTCCCAAAGACACGTTCAACATAAATGCTTATTCAACCTACTTCTATACATGCACATGTAACAGAGGAGGATTTAAATTAACAAGTGGAAAAGGCATTTCAAACAAATTCCCAAATGAGAGCAAGAGCTTTATTCTCTATCATTTTATTTTGCAACTTAAATGTTCCTCCTGGTAATATATACAAATACTAAATTTAAATCCCATGATTTTGAATGCTTGAATCAAATGCAGCTATAAGACTTTACTGAAGCACCATTATTTGTTGGAGAAATGAGGTGGAGAACAGAGTGTCAAAACCTAAATGTTATTTTTGTTGTTGTAACTCCCATGAAAGAAGCCTTATCTGATTCAAGCAATGATACATAGTGCTCTTTCAATTGTTTTTGAAGAATCTTGAATTCCTAATGAGATGAAAGGGAAACAAACCACACCAGTTGGCAACATTGTATTGTTATTTAAATTGATAAGGGTAAATTCATTCCTATAATTTAAGCTAGATTTAAATTTGTCAAAGTGTATCCTAATGTTTTCACATTTTCCATGCGACCACCATTGAGCCGACATGGCCCCATTTGACCCATTTAAGTTTATGCGACCTTAGTTGGATATTTTGAGCATGAAATAAGTTTCATTTGAATTCTACCTCAAAAATGGCTCAAATGGTGGCCACATAAACTTAAAATGGATCAACGGCGGCCACGTGGATATCATTCGATATCCATGCCAAAAGCTTAAGGTATTAGGATGCACACATAATTATTTTTTTATTTTAAACTCTCCCTCACATGTAAGTTTCTCTTCACCGTTAGAACCAACACATGGAATTTGACTTAATTCTAAGGATGTAATAGCAAGTTTAACTCAGGATCTCCTACTATGTTACCAAATAATGTGATTAATTTTGTTCGTTTACCACTATTCTCAAAAGTTGAAGTTGTTAGGATGTGGGCAAACAATTGTTTTATAGTAGGTATAATGAATAGAACAACAAACTAGCTCTTAGTCTATTGGTATTTCTCTTTCCAATGTTGGAAGATCTCCGAAGTTCAAATCTCCCTTCCCCATTGATTAAAACAATGTTTAATGAATAGACTAACTGTAGCGAAAACATGAATAGTTAATACATACATTGATCAAATTGAAACTTTAGAAGCTAAATTACATTTTGATTCAAATTATAAGGGTGGAAGGGAGGGGTAATTGCCTCATAAACAAGACAAGAATAGAAATTGATAAATTCTCATAGATACCTGCTTGTTTTCTTCGAGCAAGATTGTAATCAAACCCAAGAAAGTGTCTGCTACAGAATTGACCTCTGAGAAAAGAAGCTTGCTTTGAAGAAAATCCACAGGCAATTGAAGTGGAGTTCTAGAAAAAAAAAAAAATCCAAAAGTAAGAAATAAGCTAAAAAGCAAAACCCCATCACCAAAAGTACAGAAAATGAAAATGAGTGTAAAACTGAGTAGCACCTTTAAGAGTGATAGATGAGAAGTTGAAAGCAATTCAGATGATGATGAGAGAGATGGGTTGAACAGAGCAGTGGTTGCTGGTGGTGTTGTTGGCTTGAGACCTTGGGTTTGGGCTGAGAACGCACCCACCATTGAATGAGAGTGTGGCACTAACTAGGCCAATTGTGCCAAGTAGGAGGAGCCTTGTGTTTCTCTCTTCTCTAAAGTAAACCCAGAAACAATTTTTTTTTAGTTTTGTTGTTGTTTTTGTTTGTGTTCTGTGCTGGTTGGAGAAAGTAATGGTGGGAATTCTGATAGGAAGCATTATTTGATTGGCTGTTGATGGTAGACAAGTGCAAATTCTGTTGTTGCAGATAATCTGTGGATAGGAATTTGAACTGCGTTGCTATATTTTTCATAAATCTTATGTGGACAAGGCCAACTTTCAGTGAAGAAAAGAAAAGGCCAAGATGATAATGGGCAGCTCAGATAATGAGGTACTTCTCCTGGGTTTGGGCTCAAGTTTATAGCTCTTATATTGGGCCAGACCATTCCCTTAATACAATTCTCCTTTTATGGTTTGGGTTTTATTGATTTTGTATGTAGGGTGGTTCGGGTATGATGGAGTTAATAAGGCTGTTGTGGTTTGATGTGGCCCTCTGCTGTTTTGGTGCTTATACTTTGTGATGTGAAGAGTATTAATATTTGTGATCTTATATGGGGTACAGATTCTCCAATTTGAGTCTTATCTTGATATCTGTAATGTGCCCTTCCAAGATAGATGCAGGGAAGTTTCCAACTTCAACAAGAAGTCTTCGTCATATATATTGTTCAATATTATAATTTTGAGTTACACATCGGTTCAAGGTTTAAAAGTTTGAAAAATGGTATGAAATTGTATTTTTATGTTTGGTAAGTACATACTTGAAAACGTAATACTTAACACATTAGTATGAACTTTCCATGTAAGAGCGAATTTCATACCCACATGAAATTCTCATACCATTTTTCTCCCATTTGCAATTTTCCCTCCACCTGGAAAAACATTTCAGACACTTTCTTGGAACTACATGTTCTACATTTCATATAATATTGTGCAAAGCAAACATGGTAATGGGAAAAAAAATATATGTATTTTCTCATCTTTATTCTCTAGTATTTCCAGACTCTATAATGAGAACAGGGACGGACCAATCACAGGCTAACCTGGGCTATAGCCTAGGTGACTTTTATTATTTTTCAGCCCAAAGTCACATGTAGCCCACCCTACAACCTATCCCCCTTCACGTATCAGCCCTTCACCGTGTTCAATTTTCTTGGTGGAATGTTAGCGAAAAATTTATTTTATTGGTGGAATCTTACAATTTTCTTTCCTCAATTTATAGTTACTGAAATTTGGGAATTTTTTAAGGTTCATGAAATATAAATTAGGGATTTTCAATTCAGTGGTAAGAATTATCAATTAGGGATTTGCAATTAGGTTTTTGTCTTCTTATTAGGTTTTGTAAGTAAGGTAAATTTAGCCCACTCCATTTTGAAATCTTGAGTCCGTCTCTGAACGAGAATCTTTCATTTCCATCTCCCACAAACATAGGAGTTCCATTCACGGGAAATTCATAAACGATGATGGAATATAATTGAAGGCATCAAAACTTTGAATAAAATATTTTTTAATCAAATGAATATGTTGCTAGATCAAATAGTCATGCACCAAATCGCCATCAAATTGGTCATGCATTCCCCATCTAACACATGGACACCCTTACCCTCCATTGTCCAAAATTATTTACATAAATATAATTCCCAGAAGTACAGATCCCCTTGGAGCAATGCTATCAGGCTGGAGATCCTTGTCTGTTCCCTTCCACAATTCTTAATGCAAACCTGCCAAAATATGTTCCTCTCTTCCATGTGATTATGAACACACACACACACACACTACTTTTATGGAGGATTAATATTTCAGCTAATTTAAACAACTAATGCAAAACTAAACAATGCAAGTTAACATAAATGCCAGAGTCCAAAAAGACAACTGAAGGGGGAAAAGAAAAGGATAATGTATTTGTGAATGCCAATCTGTTCTGTTCAAATGATGATCTTGCTTTCAAAACTTTGTTGTGAGAATAAATAATGTTGACATCAATAATTGAGGAGCCAAGATAAACCAGAAAGAGAGGAAATAATAACAATAATATATGAGCATTACAACAACGTGGGATGAGAAGATATCATATGAAAATGAGAACGTATTGGATCCAGAGTAGATAAGCCTTGGCCCGAAACTAGAGAGATTCCTTTCGTCCTTTTTAAAACCCAATCCTCTCTCTCTCTCTCTCTCTCTCTCTCTCTCTCTCTATTTTAATATTTGTTTTGATTATTTGTTGAGATGTCATCCCAGAATCTGATGCATTGAATGTGAGAGCTAGCTGAACTGGGGGCAAGAGATATTTTTTTTTCTTTAATTTTTATGTGAAGATCAAAACATGAGCCAAAAGACATTACTGTTTAAAGAATGAAGCTTATCAGAATCTTTCCTTCCAGGAGGGACAATATTTTTCATTTTCTAATTCTCTTATATAAGTTAGGTCATGGGTGGCAAAGTATGAAGAAGATGTGTGATGATGTCATTGATTTTATTTTCCCAATATCAAGGGATTAAAACTATGATAATAATGCTCAAGACAACGAAAAGAAATTCTAATTTTCAATTATCAAATGATATTTCAAAACGTTTATACGTTTTTTTTTTTCTCTATCACCTAGAGCTACAAACTTCAAATAAATTATTTTTTTTAATAAAAAAGGGATAATATTTTATTGATAAGATAAACAAAAACAAATACAATGCAATTAAAATGCCAAATAAATGATATATTAATATGTTGGACGAGGCTCTTTTCTTCTTTGGCCTCCTTTATAATTTAGTTTGATAAATCCATCTAGTAGACTTCTGTTAATTTTGGGGTTTACTCAACCTATTAGCTATATATCATCTCATGAAACGAACTGTAACGGCTATGGACTAGATGCACTCATTAAACTCTCTTCTTCTTATTTTAGCTTGCCATGACCCTTTTTTTTATGTAAAACATCAGAGAGCTGGATGATAGGCATAAGAACAAAAGGGTTAGAAAGATCCAGGCTCAAACTATCCTGAGAGATGGCCACGGAGATAGAGGTGTTAGGGCTCCAAAATATGCATTTGTAACCCATAAAATATAAGGATCACCCAATGTTTTAGAGGGTTCTAGTAAAGTTATCTCCTTATGGGGAATATCCATGGGGAAAATTCCTATCTTTGACACAGGCATGATCAGTAAAAGTGGTATCGGGAGCAAGCTTCATCATCAGTAAGGCTCTATCATCGAGACTCAACCTCTAAACCCGATGACAGCGTGGAAGAGTGAGAGAAGATGCAGAGTCCTCCAAATCATCCCTATCACTGGAGCAAGAGCTCCAAGAATGGTGATCAGGACTACCTTGATCACCCGACCTATCCTTGGAAAAATTACCATTACTCCTGAAGCAAAGGGGAAAAGTCGAGGAGTAGTAGGCCAGAGAACTAATAGGTTTACCCCATAAATTTGTAATACCTTCCAAGTAAGAAAAAACATAGATAAACTGATCACGTAAACTCGGAGTGAGAGTCCCATTGATGGTTTCATATTTCTTAATACACACCTGAGTGGAATGGCCAAATCTTCCACAGGAAAAACAATGATCTGGAAGGTACTCATATTTGAACACCATAATTTTCTCTCTAACCTCCATGTCCAACAAATGAGAGGTAAGGTGACATCAAATCGCACACGGATGTGAATAAAGTGATCCACAGGGCCTAACCTATCACGATTATCCACATGAAGAACATCGAAGTAGCACCAATGGCCTGAGCAACTCTTATCGTCATACAGAAGCCAAGTACACTATGTAATTGTACCCAAAAAAATTTATGTGTCAAAGGCATAGAATGCATACTACCATCAAGAGCGGGAGCTCAGCCAACAAGACCAAGGAGTGTCGATACACCTAGGTTTCCATTTCAAGGACCCTTTTTTATCCTAAGCACTTACAAAGCACACCCAAAACCTATTAAAATCTATTTCCTTGATTAAGACCTCCTCAGTACCTTTCCAAAGATGCAAGAATGTTTTGACAAATCCATCACGGTTGACAGGATAATCCACAAAGACTTTAGCCACGAGACTATAAGTAAATCCAATAAAACTATCAGAGATGGTCAAAGAGCAAATAACCACACCAGCCTATTCTTAAGGGTAAAAACCAAACGAGTGCTCAATATCATCAACTACAACATCCCAATTGCAATTTGAAAGAGACATGATAGCTAGTACAGAAAAACGTAAGAGGGCATCTACGAGTGTAAGAAGAAGACCCACTTGCATATGCCACCTCGAAATTGTGGCAACAAAGTTAAGGTAGGGAAACCATAACCCTAGCAGTCACACCCCAAAACTTCGAGTAGAAACCAAGCAGCCACGTAACCAAAACCACCTTAGTTAATGACCGAAAGTAACACGATCTGACGCCATGCAAACGATGATGGCCTGCGACGACTACATGAGCTAACCTCGAAAGAGAGAGAGGATCTGAAACCCTAGCGGCACAAAAAACCCAGGTTTTGAAAATTCGAAAAAACAAACAACCACGCAGTGTAAGATGGTTTGTTGTCTTAAACCACTAAAGTGATCTTCTAATCGAATCAGGATGCCTAAGAACTCATGGCTTATCAAAAAGTCTATTCCTATCAAATATGGCAGCCTAATATAAGTATTCTAGATATATTCACAGCTTAAGCATTCCTACCTTAATAAGGATTAAGATTACCTAATCCTATAAGCATTAAGGTTATCTTTAGGAGTTTCTTGATGGACTAAACTCATAGAGATATCCATATAAATAGGAGGCTCCTTCTAGAGCCGAGACACACAATCAAGCATATAGATATTCATCCCATTAGAATTAATGCTGAAAGAAGTTCTTGGTTTCTAGAAGAAAGTCTCTGGTTTCTCAAGTTCAGTTCAATCTTCATCTTGTTCATCATGTCTGAAACAGGTTAGTGTATTTCATGTTATATCTATTTAGACTTACATGTGGTATTAGAGCTTTAGTTATATTGTGTTTTACCTAACCAATCTGAAACATGAAATCTATGAAACTTTAAACTGAAAGTTGCAATTTATATAGACAAGAACATGATAACAGTATAAAGAATTGACTTTATTGTGTTCTTGAAAGTTTTGATCAAGTTTGCAATTGCCATGGGATAATTGAGCAAGCTAAAGCGGCTCAATCATTCTATGATAACTACATTCAAAGTAAGTGATCTAAATTTGCATCATAGTTCAGAACATATTGAAAGGCTCTCCATCCAAAGATGTGAGTAGTTTGATATAGCTTTGACTATGATGGATCGACATGGAATATGCACAATTATAAAATAGCAGAAGTTCTCCTCTATCCAAAGATGTGGACAACTTTTGTTCAAGGAATTATATAACTGTTTGTATTTCAATGTCAATGGACGTACTTAAACTTTCTATCCAAAGATGTGAGTTAAGTATGTTTAAGTTAAAGTATTTTGGGGAAATTATTTAAGGTATTAATGTTCTAAAACTTGTACAATCAATCACAATTCAATCCAGACTCTCACTGGCTCCAACTACAAGAAATGGAGAGAAGATCTTGAAATAGCCCTTGGCTTATTGGACTATGAAATGGTTCTAACTGAGGAAGCACCAGCCACACCAGCAACTGATGCATCTGTCGAGACTAGGAACAAGTTTGCAAAATAGACTAAGGCTAACAAAATGGCGATCTTAATCATGAGGAGATCAATTTCAGAGGAGGTAAAAGGCAGCATCATAGAGTCTAAAAATGCAGAGGCATTTACTGAGGCAATAGCTGAGAATTTCCAAAGCTCCAAAAAGGCTGAGATAGGTACACTAATGAGCAAAGTCGCAGATTTGAAGTATACTGGAGAAGGATGCATAAGGACTCACATTCTGAACATGGTCGAAATTGGAAACAAATTGAAAGCTCTGAAAGTTACAGTAGATGAAGCCATGATGGTGCACTTTGCTCTTAACTCCCTACCTAGCATTTATAGGCATTTGAAAACTACTTACATTGCTCAAAAGGAAATATGGACAGTGGCTGATCTGATAAGAATATGTGTGCAGAAAGAACAAAGCATTAGAAATGATAATGCAAAGGAACATGTGAATATGGTGCAGGATTTTAAAGGCAAGCCAAAGGAATGATATAAATCCAAATATGCAGACAAGAAGCAGAAGAAGGATGAAACTGCCAAAGGGACATGTCCAATAGGTCTAAAAAAAAAATTCTACAAAAAGTTTAGTCACATGAAAAGGGATTGTATAAGGTACAAATGTTGGTTGGACAAGCAAAAGGCTAAAGGTAAGAAAAACTCAGTTTCTATGGTTTATGAATCAAATTCACTTCAAAATTTATCCAATACATGATGGTTAGACAGTGGTGCAACAATTCATGTAACAAATTCCTTGCAGGGGATCAAAACAAAGAGAGTGCCAAACAAGGATGACTTGAAGGTGTTCGTGGGAAATGGAGAAAGAGTTAAAGTAGATTTCATTGGTTTAGTTCATCTAGAGTTGCAATCTGGTTTTTGTTTGGAATTAGTTGATGTCGTTTATGTTCCTACTATGACAAGGAACCTTTTATCAGTTAGTAGGCTTGTAAAATCAAACTTACAGATTGAGTTTGATGATTTTGGTTTCTCCATTTCAAGAAATAAAAGAGTTGTTGGTAATGACATGATTGTTGATGGAATGTTTCGTTTGAATTGCAAACTACCAAAACAAGGCACTGAAATGTTAAATGTAATAAGCACAAAACAGTTAAGCAATTCAGAATCATATACTCTTTGGCACAAGAGACTAGGACATATCTCAAAAGAAAGGATGAATCTCTTAAGCAAGCAATCTATGTTGCCACAACTTGACCACCATGAAAGGGATAAAACATGTATTGAATGTGCAAAATGGAAGATGACAAACCTCAGAAAGAAAGGAGCTGTAAGGAGTGAAAAATTACTTGAGTTGATACACACTGATATTTGTGGCTTTTTTTTAGTCAACACTCATGATGGCTACAGATATTTTATAACCTTTACTGATGACTTTTCCAGATATGGTTATGTGTATCTAATAGTAGAAAAATCGAAGTTATTGGACATGTTTAAAATTTACAAAGCAGAGGTTGAGAATCATCTAGATTCGAAAATCAAGGTAGTGAAGTCTGATAGAGGTGGAGAGTTCTATGGAAAATTCACTGAGAAAGGAAGAAATCCAGGACCTTTTGCTATTTTCTTGCAACAAGAAGGTATTGTGGCTCAGTACACGAATCCTGGAACACCACAGCAAAATGGTGTTTCAGAGAGATGAAACAAAACTTTGATAGAGATGGTGAGAAGCATGATGTGTTGCACAACACTACCAAATTTCTTATGGGGAAAAGGTTTGAAGACAACAAATTACTTGCTTAATAGAACACCTACTAAAAGTGTTGACAAAACCCCCTATGAAATCTGGTGCAATAGAAAACTAAGTTTCAATCACTTGAGAACTTGGGGATGTAGAACAGAAGCAAAAATCTATAATCCAATGCAAAAGAAGCTTGACTCAAAGACAATTAGTTACTATTTTGTGCAAGATCCTAAAGAACTAGAAGACCAGCTCTACCAAATGACTATTTTGTCTATTTGCAAAAGTCTAAGTTTGACATCAACACCATAGAAGACCCTGCCACTTATAAACAAGCTGTGGAAAGTGAGAAAAATCAACATTGGTTTGCAGCCATGAAGTCTGAACTTGAATTGATGAGAAAGAATGGTGTATGGAGTTTAGTTGAATTATCATCAGGTTCTAAACCTATTGGCTGCAAGTGGGTCTACAAAACCAAGAGGAATGCACAAGTGAAAATTAACAAATACAAAGCCAGATTAGTGGCAAAAGGGTTCACACAACACGAATAAGTGGATTATAATGAAACTTTTTCCCCTGTGTCAACCAAAGACTCATTCAGAGTCATCATGGCTTTGGTAGCACATTTTGATATACACTTGCATCAAATGGATGTCAAGACAGCTTTTCTAAATGGAAATCTAGTTGAAGAGATTTACATGAAACAGCCAGATGGTTTCGTCTTAAAAGGAGGAGAGAATTTAGTATGCAGACCAGAAATCAATTTATGGTTTAAAACAGGCTTCAAGACAGTGGTATCTAAAATTTGATGAGGTGATAAAATCTCAAGGTTTCATAGACAATCCAGTGGATGAATGCATCTACATGAGGTTCAATGGAAATGACTTTATCATTCTACTCTTATATGTAGACAACATCCTCGTAGCAAGTAGTAATTTGTCCTTGTTACATGATACCAAGAGAATGTTGTCTACTTGTTTTGATATAAGTGATCCGGAAGAAGCCAACTATGTACTGGGAATCGAAATTAGCAGAGATAGAGACAGAAAGTTGGTAGGTTTATCTCAGAAGGCTTATATTGAGAAGATACGTAAGATGTTTAATATGGAAAATTGCACAGGCTGTGATGCTCAAGCTTAGCAGTGAACAATCTCCCAAGACTGAACAAGAAAGGATAGAGATGCAAGACAAGCCTTATGCCTCATTGGTAGGAAGCCTCATGTATGCTCAGGTTTGTACTCGACCTGACCTTGCATTTTGTATCAGTGTTCTTGGCAGATTTCAGTCCAATCCAGGCCAAGCACATTGGGTTGCATGGAAAAAGGTGTTAAGGTACCTACAAAGGACTTAAGGAGTATAAACTAGTTTATAGAAGAGTTAAAGAATTGAAGCTAGAAGGTTATGCATATTTTGACTTTGCTGGCTACTTGGATACTCAGAAATGCACATCAGGTGTTGTTTTTCTTTTTGCATGAGTTGCAGTCGCATGGAGGAATGTAAAACAACAATATGTGTCAACCTCTACAATGCAAGCTGAGTTCTTAACAATTTATGAAACCACTTCCACTGCAATATGGCTCAAGAATTTTATGTCAAAGCTAAATATAGTGGAGTCAATATAGAGGCCTATTCAACTATGGAATGATAACAGTGCAGCAATATACTTCACAAATGGGAATAAAGGGTCATCTGGTATGAGACATCTACATTTAAAGTTCTTATCAGCAAAGAAGAAGATTCGAGATGGTGAGACTGCTTTAAGTCATATAAGAATAGAATTGATGATAGCAGATCCCTTAAACAAAGGCTTGCCTAATCATGTTTTTCATAGGCACGTTGCAAGTCTAGGTTGCTGATAAGTTTTGATGCTTAAAGTCAGTGGGAGTTAAAGTGATTGTAGTTTTATTTTGTTTTTGTTAACTAGTTTATCTAGACAGTTTTGATTCAGTTATGTCAATGTTTTGAAGTTTTCTATTACTTGCATATACTGTTTCATTAAATGACAAATAGATTAAGGCCAAACTGTAATTGTGCTAGCAATTGTTCACGTTTGAATCTATGAATAAGTCATTGATTGATTTTGTTTTAAAGACCTTGGCAGGCATTAAGGGTGAGCTAAACCAGTTATGATTGATCACACTTGACAGTATAATCATAACTGTTTTCAATCTTAATCCAATTGGGAGCCTTATGTGTTTTTGCTAGTTCATATGTGTGGTTGTGAAAGTCTTAGATGTTATATATCTAAGGAGCTTTGACAGTCCCTTGTGAACTATCAATCATGACAGTGGCTTGATAAAGGAATACATATAGAAGTAGATTTTCACATGGCTATTAAGTGATGACAACGAGCTTCGATCGATTATTTAATCAAGTGGGAGAATGTAAGATGGTTTCCTGTCTTAAACCACTAAAGTGATCTTCTAATCGAATAAGGATTCCTAAGGATCATGGTTTATCAGAAAGTCTATTCCTATCAGATATGGCAGCCTAATATAAGTGTTCTAGATATATTCACAGACTTAAGGATTCCTACCTTGATAAGGATTAAGATTACCTAATCCTATAAGCATTAAGGTTATCTCTAGGAGTTTCTTGATGAGCTAACCTCATAGAGATATGCATATAAATAGGAGGCTCCTTCTAGAGCCGAGACACGCAATCAAGCATACAGATATTCACCCCATTAGAATTACTGCTGAAAGAAGTTCTTGGTTTCTAGGAGAAAGTCTCTAGTTTCTCAAGTTCAGTTCAATCTTCATCTTGTTCATCATGTCTGAAACAAGTTAGTTAGTGTATTTCATGTTATATCTATTTAGACTTACATGTAGACCACACCAGCCAAGGCGATGACCGAGAGCAACGAGATATGATACAACAGAGGCACACATAGCTAGAGACAACTAAGGATCAACAATAGGAGCCGACAACTAAGAAAGGAGAGGACCGAACCCTAATGGTGCAAAACCCTAGGCTTTGAATATTTTTTTTCCGTGGCTCTCCTCACATGCGAGAGAGCATCCAAAAACGTTTTATCCTGATGTCACACTTGTATAAGCAGTTGCATTTGTACCATGTACGAAGTTTTTGGTGGAAAAATGGAAATGATATATTCTCTTTGTTCTTTTAAACAAATTCTCTTTTTGAGGGAGATGAGATTAATAGAAGTCAAGGAAAGATACCTATAGAATTCAATGAATTCATAATGTTCCTCAAGAGTCATGACCCAATTCGGCTGCTCCCACTTGCATGATTTGATTACAGGAAAAAGGTGGCAGAAAAAATCAACGACTGAAATTTGTTCAGTAAAATTAATATTCTTGTTTCGAAATAAAGCATTCATGGGTGATGACATGAAAGAATTGACGTCTGAAGAATCAAACAATTTAGTCCCCCCAACAGGTCAAATCACAAAGTGACCATTAGATCTTCCCCACTTGGAAAGAAAAACGACATGATAAGCTGATAACAAACCCAAACAAGTTACAACGTTGGGTGAGTGACATGTGTCTATTTTGCCAACTATCCCACCCATATCAATTCTCGGAGATATCACTGTGGTCCATGACACATTTATTAACATTTTATTTATAATTTTGTAATTTAATTATCACCAAATTCTAATAAAATTCTTCGTTGCTCCAATGGATATCTATTTTCTACATCCAAAAAGATGAGTTATAACTTATTTGTTGTGAATATATATATATATATACATGTCATGATAATATGAAAATTAATTGCCGAAAAAGTTGGTAAATCTATGGATCAAGACAAGACATATTTTGTTGCCATTGGCCACCGCTACTACCATCCCCACCGTCAATTCCACCACTGCCACCATCACCATCGCGGACGCCACCCACCCTCACCCCCCAAATGACGTTGTATTTGTAATTTTGTTCCACAAGTGATGTTGTCCAATTAGTATAAACCACTAGAAACATCTAAAATCTTCAAATCTGATTTATATGTGTTGAGAGAGACTTTGGGAATATCTGTAAGGATGACTTTACTAACAGTTGTTCACAGCTTGAAAACTTCAAGAGATATACAGATAAAAAAAATGACCTCTGAGTGAGATTCCCTCGGCAACATGTCATAAGTGGTGTAATAATTTTCACATGTATTCAAGTTGTTACATCACAAGGAGAAATTGTAGAATGATATGGTATCACCAGTTAGCTAGTGATATTTCCATTCAAAATTCACCACATGTATCATTTCTCAAAGACCATAAACCCACCCCCAACAAATCTTCAATCTAAATTCCTTGAATCCTAAGGCTATCATAGAGAGAAAATTCCATGAACCCTAAATCCATAATAGAGGAGGGATGCAGAGGGAGAAAGAGAGAGAGATTGACAAAATAAAAGAACGACGGGAGCCATGGTAGAAAGTGGGCAGGTAGAGGCTTGGTCGGTGAGCTCAGGGAAGTGGTTGTAGGAAATTTTATTATTAATGAGTTTTTTTTTATAGTTTTTTTTTATGGTTTTAAATTATAAAATTAGATTTTTAAATCCAGATACATGGCACATTTTGAATGAAAGTATCACCAGCTGACGTGGTGATACCGTATCATTCTATAATTTCTCCATCAAAAGTCTCTTTAGACATTATATCTTCCCTTTGGAAAAAATAGTCATGAATAATTCTGAGGTGTTTATCTTCATTTGGCCACGATCAAATTGGTTCCTTTATTACTGATTTTTGTTTTAAACATTGAACGAAACATTTTCACGTATTATAATTCTAACTCATTTCGTCACTCTCTCACTATTTGAGTTACCTCCAAAACTATAGACTTACGGACTTAATTAGTTAATTTTACCAACAATCACACTTGCTAACTAACTCTTATAAAAATATATTATATTATATTTAAAATCATGTGGCTCTATACCATTGGATGTGTGGGCTTCATACATATGCCACGTTAGCAATTTAATAAAAAAATTTGACGAAAGCTAACGGCATGGACCATTTTGATGTGTGAAGAGTAACTTTAAGTGCCATTAGTGTCGCAAAAAAAGTTAGGAACGAAAGGTGATAATTTCATAAACCTCATAGACCATTTGTGATAAAAAGCCTAAAATTGAAGCTCAAAGAGTTAAAAAAATAAAATTACAAAGACAGAACAACAAGCGCACTGAACCAACAATAACTTAATTAGTAATTAACTAACTGTGACAAAAAAACGTAACCACTCAAACTATACACCAGAGCTTAATTAGCGAATGACTCACTTCTAGTTCATTAATCATGACATGATTTTGGCCTTAATGTTCGATCATGTCTCAATCCCATTTCTTGGATCACACCAAAGCCAACAAAGATTGTGCTTGTTTGAGAAAATGAGTGACAATTGCCCCACTCACTTCCACTATCGTAAATAGAGATTCTAATTAATCACGATTATCATTTCTCTAAATTTGAAATGTTTAGCTAATCCATTGGAAATGTCTAGATTATTTGTGCCCTCTTGTTAAAAAAAATTAAATAAATAAATTGCATCCATTATAAAAACATTCACAGTTTTCAAGGACTTGTGGATATGTAAAAGTAGCATGTGCTGAATAGTCATATATGAGTCTAAAAACTAAAAGTTAGGCAGCTTAGCTCGAATCAATTGGGATTGTCTGCGCGTTAAGAGCGAGCAGAGAAAGTTATAGGAAAGTACAAAGACCACAAGGAAGGATCGATAAGGGTGAGGAGGTGGTGGGGCCCAGTAGATTACGGTTTGTTCCTCAAATAGGGTACAACGCGTGCTTATTCCAGGCATTCCATATCAAACAACTTCAAGATGCCATCACCATCACCATAACTTTTTTTTTTCTTTATCTTCTTTGTTGTGTCTGCTGTACATCTAGATAAGGGTTCATGCATGAGGAGAAGAAATATGATTCATAGGTACCATCCCTCACCTTCCTTTCAGTGCTAGAGTTCGAATTGTAAAGTTAGAGAGGATCGAAGTAAAAAATATAAGTATATAAAATATTTAAATATTTAATAATTATATGTTTAGAACTAAATATTTATAATTTAGTAATGTTTAATTTGTTTTAGAGAAAACTATAACTTAAATTATAAGTTGTTTATTACAAATTATGTATGTTATATAATATAATAGAGGAGTGATAAAAATATAGGGGGGCCAGAGCCACTCCAGGCCTAGAAGCGGCTCCACCACTGCTTCCTTTAAAATTTACCATCTATACGCATAATTAGTCCATCTATCATCAAGTTATTATCAGAGTGTATATAGTCACGACTTAAAGAAGCACACGACACTTCGACGCTATAAAATCCAAATTGATCCAGTAAATTATCAATGTTGAGACTCAACGTGCCATCTTAGAGTGTCTTCTAAAGTGGTCGATCAACAACTGTTAATCGCTCAAAATGTTTTTGTCGATTTTGGACATGGCTCGAACTGTATTTTTCGAATTTTGGAACGTATATTAATTCAAGCTTCAGCACAGCCTGATCCAACTTGTCTTGAGCTCAAAGCTTAATTAGCTCTAGCCCGATAGATACTAAAGCCAGGATTCTACAGTTCTAAGTCTATACAGAATAAATTGTCTACTTTTGCAATAGGAGTTGCCATTGTGGGTCCGCATGCTGTGATTCTGTGGCCATAATAAAAGAATCAAGAGCCCCACTATCAGCCAAGAATTTGATTTCCCAAAATGAAAATTCGTATCACGATCATGGACGTTGATCTAGTACTACTACCCATGGAGCTTTCTCCAACCTAAGATCAACTAAGTGGACCAATACGCATCACGGTTCTCAATCAATCAAATTATCTTTAACAATGGATTCGATGGACCACCAACTCAAATGTGTACAATCAAAGATGGATTCAGAAATCTTACCTCATGGGGTTATAGTGTAAAAGTTCTAAATTTTTTTAAAAATGAAACTTTAGTACGTTTATTTATAATTCATATTGGGTATTATATATAACTTATTATATTTCCTTCTCTCTTGTTAAAAAATGAAAGGAAATGGAGAATCACATAAGGGGTTCTTGAACCCCTACCACTTTCATCCATCTCCCACACCTTATTCACCATCCTATAGACAACTTTGTGATTATATGCTACACCATTTGACATTTATATTCAGATTGTATAAACCTAATTGGAGCTTTATGATGAAGAGAATGTCACAGGGAGTTCATATGAATTTTTGTTGTATTTTACTAATTTTTAATTTATTATTGTGAATTTTAGATAATTTTTTGGGATTTTAGTATGAAAAATTATTTTTCAGAATAAGAAAAGTTAAGATAATTTTTTGCGGCTTTTATTCCTTACACATCAAATAAGAAAACTTGATTTTATGGGATTTGGTATTAAGTATATATTGACTTAATGAGCCATCATTTTTAGCCTAAATAGTATTTTGCACTAAAACTGATTTTTCATATTTTGATTTGGTGGGAATTTGATTTTCTAGTATTTTTATTTAAATCCAAATGGGAGTACTTCCTTATTTATATTGTAAACTTAAGTAAATGAAGTAATATAAAAATAAATGAAAATAAAAGGTTAAAGACATTTACTTAAATGCTGAAAATGGAAATAAGGTAAGTCCCTCAGGAAAGTAAAAATAAAAATAAAAATTGGAAACACAAATTAGTCCCACTTCGGCCCGACCCAATAAGCCAAACCAGATGTCGTTTTGCCCAACATTCTTCCTCACACAGCAGCCATTTCGTTCGAGTCAAATAGAAAATAGGTGGAGGGCATATATGGGGTCGCACAGTCAGCTTAAGGAGACCTTCAAGCTTATTTTCATGTAGTTTATGAAGTCGTTTGACACCATTGACCCAATTGTAGATCAGTCTGTATGTACAGCTAGTATGTTCTTAATTTTGTCTGTTAAATGCCCTTAATCCCTAGACAAAGTAACATTCGAGATTTCATCTTAACCTTAGAAAGAAAATTCTTGAATCCGTCACGAGACGAAAGTGCAATCGATATCTAATGAACAACATTAATCCACGTATACATCGGAGAAACTAAAAATAGGTATGGGGTTTGGGTTCATTCCCTTCGCAGTGTTCACGTCCGCATACACCGACAAAACAACTGACATGACATTTGAAGGAAAGTAGTGTTGCAAGTCAAGTTTATTGGATTCTTTCTTAATAATAATCAAATTTGTTAGCAACCAATGAGCCCTGAAATGTGTACACACTCAGCGCTTCATGCCAAGTGGAGCGAAAGGGACTAGATTCCCAATATAATGAGATCACACATCTAGAGAGCTAGCTAGGAATTAGGAAATGACACCATCGTCTCCAAGAAAAATGGAAATAGATCTCTCTCTCTCTCTCTCTCTCTCATAGGTCTTAGAATTTATTTTTATTTAAAATGCGATGATATTATGTGTCATGTGGATGGTTCACGTGGCCAACCCAAAACCGCCCATATATAATGCATGTAGTGTAGCCGTCCCAGGTTGGATTTTTTTCACAAATTAATAGTTTACCAATAATATATTAATTGTTTATTGTTTGGTATCATTTGATTACGCAGTAATTTTATTGATTGTTTAAGAAACTTTGTAGGACTACGGACCAAGCAGAGAATGAACAACACTCACTGCATTGTAAGCTTACAGATCAAATACACCGGTACATAAAGCACAAAACTATTTAAAATATAAGTAAAAGTTGTTCTCCTTGGGGAAGCATCCGGGCATGAGATATTCTCCATCAAATTCTATGTCTATTTCTCATCAAATACTATAACATGTCATATTGTCTAGTTGTCAATTAGGTTATAATTATGTACATATGATTTTAGAAATTTTCTGTGCAAGACCTCTTCTCTTTAAGGATGTGTTGAGAAAACTTCAATCTACTTATAGTTTTCCTCAATTTTAATCCAATACTAAAAACTGTTTATCAAGTAATTGACAATAACGATACAAAACGCACATTATATAAGAAGTTGGAGGGATAATTGCACGATAACCATCTTCAATTGTTCGATATGGAAGTGGAGAGATTCGGACATACAACCTCAGATGCATAGGTAATTGCTTCTAATAATTTGAGCTACAACCTAATAAGCCCTTTCGACATGTACATAATATTATTAGTATATAGAAAATAAGAAGAAAGTTCAAATTTCTTTTTTATATCAAAGAGAAGGAGAGAGAGATTCAAAACTTAAATTTATTTCAATATTCTGAAGAAAAAAAAAACCATTACACACTTGCGATCCGAACTTTACACATATTCCACACGCATGATGGATTAAGGTAAGAGCAAGACACATTCGTGTGGGAGCAAGTAGTGCATGTTCAGGCGCGTGCATGAATTCTATGAAAATGAGTGCAATAATGGGGTCACAGTCAATCACAGATGATGACCAAACCCATGTTACCACAGGATATTCAGAAAGCCAATAAACAAAGTACAAGACAAGAAAAGAGAAGGCATGCCCACATTCAAAATCACATCCACATCTTCACCAAAAAAAAAAAAAATTCACATACACATCCACATCCACATATTATTATATACATAGATTGATATCAAGATCAAATTAAAACTTAAAAGAAAAAGCTTCTTAACTTGCAGATAAGTGGTTTTAAATTTGAATATTAATAACATCATAGTAGTATGTGTGTAAAATCCCTTCTTTCTTATAGTTTAAACTAACGCTTGTATTTACAATTAAAAAAACTTAAAAGAAAATTATGTATTTAATTAATGTCCTCCTAACTTCTTCTCAAGGCATGAGACATGTTGTGATATATATATATCACAGAATCAGAACTTGTAGTTGAAGGTGCCTGTTGGATTTTTAAGTGCTTGGAACAGCCATGTTTTTGGCCCTTCCATCTTTTTGCTGAAAGTGATGTGTGCCAAGTTCCCCTTTCCTCCATCTCTTATCGCCACTAATCTCTATCTATATGGTTTTTAATCACTCTCATTCAAACATTGGTCCATTATTTTTTAGATTAATCTCTCAGTTAGATAAGTAAAAGTACAGATATCTTTAGGCCATGCCATCTATTTCTTACTTTTAAAGGAATGAATAAGAGTTGATCATTATTATTTTCTTAATTTAATGATGGGTTCACAAGGAGAGATGGGCATTGGTTACTTACGGTGGTGTTTAGGTTACACTTAACATCATGGATTTAGTTTCTTAATCCTTTCTGCACCACTGAAAACTACCCTTTATTAGTACTGTGCATGGATATGGTTTTCTGGTTTTGATTGTGACTACAAGATTAGATTGTTTTCTACCCTATCCTTTCCTACTTAAAGAATCCAAAAAGTTAATTTGGAACTGTGGTTCGCTGGTTTAATTAATTCAGTTTATGGTCCCATACACAATGCATTAACTCAGATGCAACCTTAGCCAAGGGTGTTCGTGGTAGCTGCCAATACCTGTTTAACAAGAATAGTCTCCACAATTTTTTTTTTTCTGTTTAGATTTAATAATTTATCATGCCTTGTTTTTTATTTGAAGAAAAAAGAATTATGTGGTGTGCTGTTACTACCAGTTGGCTCATGTCAGGGAAGATGTAAATGTTCGAAATTAAATTTAGCAGTTGTATGGGTTAGCTTTGATGATACCATCTGTTAGACGACCTCAAAAATTTAAGTTGTCAGAGAATAGATCAACAACGTATATCAAGTTTACGGTAATATGAAGATTAATGCAAGCGTCTAAAAAGAAAATTTACTGCTCATGCCAGAGAAGAAAGTTTACAGTAATTATGAAATACAATTATAAAACTCCAGCATTAGTACAACCTAGAAAATCTGAATTGCAACCCTGGACTAGATATGGTGTCTTAGTACGGAGATAATAATCAAACAGAGATCTTTGAATTTGCATAACAAAATAAGACATATAAGATGGTGTTGTTCTGAGAAGGAAGCTCATCAAAGTTCATGCAAATCTTGATGTTCTGTAAGACTTTGTCTGGAATATCTTGTTCACTGGCCTACCTTGGCCCATGTATTAGGCTTGTCATTTGGTTTTATTTTATATATCACTCTTCTGTGGGACCCACAAATTTGATCTTCCTCCATGTTACAATTGAATGCATCACAAGTATGTACAAGTACAAATTCAATATATAATTAAAATACAGCAGCATCAAACAATACTATGTATGATTAATTAATATTTAACAAATTAACAGCACTCTCTGTCTCTCTCTCTCTCTCTCTCTCTCTCTATGTGAATATGAATATTGTGCACACCAAGACATTGGTATAGTCTAACTTTTTTCCATGCCTCCTAACTTCACAGCCTGTCAAACCTGAATTATTAACATGACCGTGAACATGATTAACAGTTTTTTAATTTAGTGAGAGGAGTGAGAAAGGGGAGGTTGTTGCTTTGTTGTTTCCCTAAATTAAAGTATAGTGATCAGTGAGCCTGGGAAAAATTAATATTGGCCTGCCTTGCCCTGCCAAAGAGATTTGCTGGTGTAGAGGTGTCCAGGAATCTTCTCCCAGTTCACACCAGGACTACTAGGCTTCTAAATTATTGCTAGCTGCACTTCTTAGAGTGCTCCGTCCACTCCAATTAGTACGGAAGATCAATGACTGATGATATTGATGGATGCTTGGAATAAGCCAATTTTCTCTGTACTTATTGGGATTTGGATTGCCAATTATAGCAGCTTATGGATGAGGCTGGTTTTGGCATGAAGAAGCAAAGTTTTCAATGAGCCTCATGCTAGAGAATCTCCACCTCTGCTGTTTCTGCTTCAGGTACCAAACCTGAACTGTGTACGGAAAGTTTTCAAGGTTTGATTACAATATGGTAATGAACCCATGATGCTGATTTTCTTGCTTTTTTTTTTTTTAAATTTATGTTTTTGCCATCTTTGGAAGTTCTGCTCTTCTGGGAACTGACAATTCTTGATTATTAGTTAGTTTTCTGTACATGAATAGAGATATATCTCTATTTGCCAAAACATTTGAAGGTGAAACAGATCCTTTTTTTTTCTTCTTCTAAAGATAGACAAATCTCTCTGTGTCTCTCCCTGAGTATCATTTATAGTTGACTGATTTATTTCATGCGTTTTAGCTTTATTTTGTTCATGCTGTGACTTGTGATCTCCATGAAATAATTATATGCCTCTTGTCTGATTTCGCCATGTGGATTTAGCATAGAGGCTTACTTTCAAAAGAAACAGGAAGAAGTGGACACTTCTCGAGAGCAATTTCATCAAAATGAAGGCTGACTGTTATGGCCGGTGATGACAACAGCAGAAATGTACTAACAAATCAAAATAGGGTAAACCAACCACATTCCATATTTGGTCTCACTATTGCCCACATCCCATTTTCTTTTTGTTCCTACTATGTTTGGCAACTTTCCGATTACGCTTTCGGGCCTCCTGAGACACAAGTCTGAGCCATTCCTTTTGTTCATCCTTCATTCGACACCTTGAAACTTGCTGTTTTGTTTCATGTAGTAAACTAATCCTATTCCTAAATGCGGCCTGCATTTGCACACCAAAAGGGGAACCAATAAGATCATGGAGCAAAATGTAGTATATAAAGCATAGTGTCAGTGAATTTGAGAGATGACTTCCACTACCTAGATGGGTTAGAACTAGGAATTGGATTTGAAGATAATTCAAAAATGGCCAGATTATTCCTTGGTGCTTAGATGTAGTAGGATTGGTAGACTTGGTGTCCAACTAGACTATGTTTCCACCATCACTTAGTGCCTTCATATATCACACCTACTCCACTGAAGCCAGTAATTTTTTTTGTTCTTTCTGATTTTTGCTTTGTTTTGTCCATGAATTTTTACATTATAATTAGTATCCTAAAATGATACTCATTATCTGTCAAAATTGAAAACAAATGACAGCCCAATGTGGTAGCTCTCACTATACAATAGCAACAGTTCTGTGTGTTTCCTCAAAATATATGTTTCTCTGTAGTTACCAACATTTTTTTACTGGCATATTACTTCAGGCATGGGAACCAAAATTGAATACGCCATCAATATATTAGGAACCTCAGAAAATAGCAGCAGCTTAACCGTGCATCGTGTGGATGACTGGGACTATTTTCAGAAAAGTGGGCTGAAGGAGAAGTATAAGAAGGCTAGAACCGAGGACAAAATTCGGAACTCAATGGACAGGATGCTTGACAAGCACAACATAGATACCATAAAAAAGACAATGCAGATGCATGAAGATACCTTTAAACACCAGGTATGAGGAATATTATGTTTCTGTGCTACACTTTAAATTAATTGTATGTTGATCCATGTTCCATGAAGCATGAACTCTTTTGAGTTTCATGGAAAGTAGCTTCTCCATGTAAATAATATCTGTACAGCTGGGAAGTCCCTGTTGCAGATCTCAGGCTTATTGGTTCACCAACATCATCAACTTCTCATTTAACCCCTTAAGTAAATGATGACAGTGACCAATTTTAAGTGAAACCAACAATATCTTGCTGGATAAGCAAATCAGTCAAATTATTCCAATACACAATTCAAAGACACCCTTTTTGCTTATTAGATCCCAAGTCTTGTACTCGTCCAATCAGATTGTTTTTCTTGTCTAATAAATTCATTACTTTGAAACTGATGACAGCCATGCTAACCGAAAACCAAATATTGCAGATTCGAGAGCTACACCGACTGTACAGTGTACAAAAGATGCTAATGGATGAACTGAAAAAAGAGATGAAACGGAACATATTTCGGGGGCCGGTGACTAGTAGTGCAGATCACATTAACCATTCTCAGTTGATTAACTGGCAGCATTCAACAACTCAAGCTTCTTCTGGATATAATTTCCATCTTCAGAGGTTGAGAGATGATCCGATCTCTAGAGAGGGCAGTGGAAGTTGCTCCGGAGACACCCTGAGAATGTCAAGGGGATTTGACCTTGAAAGGCCTGCCGAGGAAGACATGTCAACAGGAGTCAGTACAATTGACCAAGAACAAGCAGGGCCAAGCTCTCACATGGCCTTCAAAAGTAGAAATATGAGCATAGCTGGCTGTGATGAAGACAGTGAAGTGGAGCTTACATTAAGCATTGGAAGCAGCAAGAACAAGAAGAGATCAAAATCTTACCAGCCTCAGCTAGGATGTGCTGAGCTGATCCATAAAGAAACGGACCTCGATTCGCCTGCCTCATTCAAATCAGATAGAGGAGGAGACTGCAGTGATCCCACAACTCCCATGAGCAGCTCTAGTGCAACATTTGACCAGGAAAGAAAGCAGCCACATTGGCTTTTCCATGGTTTAAAGCTCAAATAGGACTAATACTTCAATTTGCGTGCGCGTTTCTTGGCAAATCTACATTATTGAAATTCTAATTAAGTTGTCACCTTAATAAATGGACAATTGAGATAATATTCTCACGCATTACATCGGTGTAAATAGGACATTTGCAAACCTTTTTTTACTCCATCTTTCTGTCCATTGGTTCATTATCTTCTTTCGCATCTATGCAAACAAAGAAAACGTTGCTTATTGAGGGAAGGGACGCGGCCATCCACCCTGCTACAGTGTCCAGAAGAAGGTGAAGTTCCAACTATAAGAAGTTAGACATTTGACTGAATTTTCTATTCCTTTTGGTCTGAGAATGAAAGAGAAACAATAATTCTAAAGTTATTTTTCTTTTGGTCAGAATTCTTAAGTTCTTTGAAGCACATAAAAGTGATGATTATGACTAACTCACGGCAAGAATTTTCGTAAGTTATCTAAGTTACTTTCGAAAGAGATACATCACAGATAAGCCAACCAGAAATGTAGAAATGACAATAATTGAGCCTCTTGCAAGATATCAATTTTCTGTAAATCCAAGGTGGGACAAGTTAAGAACATGTTAAATTCCAATTTGTCACCTGGTATTTGTCTTTGACTGCTAATCCATATGATGCCTCTTTCTCAGTATATAAAAAGATGCATTGTTTTGTTGTTATTGCTCCTGTTTCCTTATCCATCATAAGATTCATAGCCTCCCCCATTATCCGAGAGACAAGAGAAAATTATATAAAAGCAATGTACCCTTTGGACTTAGAAGTTTATCTCTTAAATCACTTTTTATATAGCTAATTCCTTGTCTTTGTATTGGCTCCTTGGCCCCATTCACCATGCTGCTCTTGCTGAGTATTGAAGCATAGTTGCTTCCTATTCCTATTGAACCATTGAATATAGCACCCCTCTACCATTAATAATGAAACATGCAGCACACAGATTGTCTGTTGGTTTCTTCTTGATCCATCAAAATAAGTAGAAGATCTGCTTGGCCAGAGGTAATTGACAGTCTCCGGTGCGTAATTCTGTTGAACACAAGATTGTTTCTTTGTTACTTATGCTGCTGCATTCTAATGCTCCTTGCCTAAGTTCAAGATTGGTAAGCTTACATCTGTGAGATGATAGAAACTAGTTTTTCCTTTCACTTGGTTTGCTGGCCTTATTAGTTGAACATTGCTGTATCTTTTCTTCTTGCACAAGGAAGACTTCAGTATCTTGCACTTCCCATACCAATCACCAACAGAACACTACCACAAAATGCATCTTCTATAATAGTATGATTGAAGTTGAATTACCCTTAATTGTAGTCTCCGACAGGTTTCAAGCGTTTTGCATTGTGCTTCCTCTAATCCCTCTCGTCACCAACGAAAAGAAAAAAGAACAAGAATTTTGAGCTGTACAACCTTGTGTACTTCAATAAGTCCAAAATAATTTTATCCTTGGTGGCATCTATCTTATGCCTGTCCATGTATTTAAGTCCAGTTTAATATTGATGCTTTAGAAAATATAATGGAAATAGACATACAAAATCTCTTGCAAATACTTCTCCTTGGGTTCACAATTTGCGGCAAAGTAGTTGAGTAACAATCGGTCATTGAAGCACCACCATAGCCAACTGCAAATTTTCAATTCATATCCGGTGAACATCCCCTCTCATTAACAGATATAACTTGATTGAAAGTGCTGAAAGGAAACTGGGTTTTAGGTCCAATGATGAGGTGCCGGAGGAGGACGAGGCAAAATGGTGACAATGGTAAGGCTGTAACATAACATGGTGATGTTCTTTTCTTTTCTTTTATTTATTTTTATTTATATAATTTTTAAAGGCGAAAAACAATACAACTTGAAGAACTTAGACCCACAAGGGCATGCAGGCCCAAAAAAGTCCAAGTAATAAGGGTTAACAACAGAACTTGGACCTGCAATTTTATAGGTTATATATACTTAGTCCGTTGGCACATGCGAATTGGTTTTATTTTATTTTTAATTTTATTTTTAAAATTAAGAAAAGATAATCTGGGTATTTATGTTCCATAAAAGTAGGACTTATTATCTGATTTTGTTTTTAATTTTAATATTTTTAATATATAAAATGTGAATTTACCATATTATCCTCATTTAATTAATAATTTCAATTCTTAATGTTTGAATTAATCAAGGGCATTTTCTGGTATTTTGAATGTTTCACCATTCTCTGCCTTTTCTTTATATATATAGATAGATATATAAAATAAATATATTATATATTTTTTGTTAAAAAAACTTAATTACCCCTTAATATAGGAAATATTTTTGCTCACTATTTTAACCCAATGTGTATCCTCACCACAATTCTTAATACTTGACACGTGTTCCATAGGCTTATGGTTAACTTTCTACCTTGTATTTATGGAACCATGGTTATACATATGTACACATGTCAAATGTTGACAAGGATGATGAGGATATACCTTAGGTTAAAGTGGCGAACAAAAATACTCTCCTTATAATTTAATAAAATAAAGATTAATGATGTGACAGATTTGGTAATTACACAAAGAGTAACAATGTGGCACATTTGGTGTCCCTAGCAACGCAATCCTTATCTCTATCCTTATCCTATAGACAAAATGAGTGAATAAACCTAAAACCCATTTGGAAATATGATCTTTATAGATTTGCTTGCAGGTCATGAAGAATGGAAATATGATCTTTACAAATTTAGCAAAAGCTAAATTAAAAGCACATTAAGGGCTTGCTTGCGAGTGAATTTGGATAAGTCAAAAATCACTTATACGGAGAATCACTTCTCCAAATAATTACTTTAAGTGGTTTTAAATGATTTTATAGAGAAGCACATGGGAGGTGCTTTTGTTAAGAATCACTTAAAATCAATTAAATCAATGAAGCAAACCAGGATTGGTAATTGGGAATTTGAGAATTCTTTTTTTTTTTTTGGGTGCTCAGGTGAACCCAAGCCCATAAACAAACCAAATAATCTAGGCAAAAAGTCATTTTTGGTCCCTGTGGTTTTAATTTGAACATTTTCGTCCTTATAGTTTCAATTTCAAGCAATTCAAGGACAACTCTCAATTTTTGTTAAATTTTTTTAACTACAGTTACTTGTGAGGGAGCAATTCGGTCAAATTATTTAAAAATTCATTCCTTTTTAAAATAACAAATACAAAATGGAAAAAATAATAATAAATAAAACAAATTCATTTCTTTTTAACTCTCATGCCCTCCTCCCCACCATTACCACCATCTAACAAGCCACTACCCAATATCACCCACCCAGCAACCAACCCTTACCACCCCCACCAACCAACCCTCCACACCACAAAACTTCTCAAGACACCCAACCTATCTTTCTGTCTCAAGTCTAGCCCAAAAAATTGAGTGCAAGCAAAATACCACATTGCTCATAATTTATCAGCAGAGAGTGACGAAGGCTTCTAGGGAGGGGAGAAGAAGATATATTTTTTATTTATTAATTTTTCCATTTTGTATTGTTTACTTTTAAAAGAATTAAATTTTTAATAACTTGTTGACTAAATTACTGCTCCGTAAGTAATAGAAGTTAAAAAAATTTAACAGAAATTGAGGATTATCCTTAAATTGCTTCAAATTGAAACCACAGAGACCTTAGTGGTAAAAGTGACAAATCACAAGGACCAAAAGTGACGTTTTGCCAAGAATCTAAGCAAGTAGGCTATCTTGAGGGGTTATATTGGGGGGTTCAATCCAGCAGTCCAATAATAACTCAGCACTTAATCAGACGGTTATTAAGGACCCCTCATTATTACCCCTCCCTCCTTAGCCCTCATTGTAGTTTCCTTGAAGCGGGTATGGTCATGTCCCTTCCCAAACTCATGCCATCAATGTGAAAGCCCATACTAAACTCAAGGCTCATGTTAACAAATATGATCACCTGTGAAAGCCCATACTAAACTCATGGCTCATGTTAACCAATATGATCACCTGCACCACAAAATAACTCCAGTTTTGAACAATTGAGTCCTTGAAATTGTTGATGAGACTGAAAAGAGAGGATGATTAATTATCTTCAATAGGAACATGTTGATCGATATGTTTTTACTTTAACTATCCATATTTTACTTGCATACAATTAAGATAATTGATTGATCTAGTCTCACTTAAATTTATTCTATTGACTATTCAATCAATCAGCTTAATTGTAGGTAAATAGAATAAGAGTAGATCAATCAATAGAACCCTGTCTTTGCTGTTGCAAGGGTCCCTTCAACTTAATTAAAGTTGCAAGTGGTCATTGTCTTGGCAGTTACCAACTGGTGTTTAAACTCATTTAATTTTGAAATTATAATGTTGATCAAGATTTGTGATGAAAGCTCCATTGATGAAGAAAAGGCAGCCAAAACAAGAGATTATTAATTATTATTATTTTTATACAAGATGGAGGGAGGATTTGAAGATAGAACCTCGGGTGCAGGTAAACATTCCTTAAGAAGGGCGATCTAAACTTTAACGGATGCTAGCAAACATTCTTAATCACTTAAGCTAGCAACAAAAGATGATTTTAAGATATATATATATATATATATATATATATATATATATATCAAAAAGAGGCCTGCATGGGGCATGGGATATCACAGTCCATTAGTTGTTCAATATAATTTCATTCAGAACAATCATTCAGAGAAACAGGTTTGATAAGGAAGTGAATGAGGATGGTCATCCATATATTTTTCTCAAAATATTTATTTGCATACTAGTCCCTCTATAATATATAATTAATTATCAATTTATCATCCAACTGATTCTCTTCAAACTTGGATGGCTCTAATGAGACCTGTTCAAGTCTTCCAGTTTAATTCAACTGCTAGAATGTATTATTTGAGCCACTTGAACATTCCTTGCACAACTAAGCAGAGGTGTGCTAATTGTATTCGTATAGTCTTCGAATGAATGAAACTCAAACATCTTGACCATCATACAAACAATTTATGATACTCCAAGAATTTACAAGTCCAGAAAAAAAATTAAATCATTATAAAAATAGCATGGAGGTAAAATCCAGATGAAGCTATCCTAATGGTACTCCATTGTTCTAGTTTGGACGGGTGCAATCACTCCGAATTTCACCTTGATTTCCAGTCAGAACCCCAACTCTGCCTAACTTGGTCATGGCTTGCACGAAAGCCTGGTTAAAGGCTGCATTGCTTGATGCAAATGTGTTGATGGTGGCCTGTGATCTTGTATCTGTAAATAGTATCTGATCAGAGGTGAACAGACCCTTTCCTTGCTGAAGGTTCTGGAAGTAGACATTGTCAAATGTCCGGGGTGTGGTTGGGTCCATGTTAATGGCGATTCTTGGATCCACATTAATGGGGCACATCTGTCTGAGCTGCAATGCGTATGCTGAATTCAGTGTTGGATCAATACGCTTTGCGGGGCTGAAGTTGTAGATTCGATTCGAGAAGCGGTTGCAATGAGAGAAGCCAAGTGTGTGTGCACCTACAAGAGCATACAAGTTAGAAAAACCTCTAGACAATCCTCAAGAATGTGTGGATAATTGAAGTTCTCTCTCATGAGACTGCAAATTAACAGTTTGACAATATAATATGCCTAGATATTTTGGACCAAAACAATCGTAAACTTAAAAACCATATGAATCGTAAGCCAATTATAAAAAAAGACTACCTGATAATGCGATCATGTCAGTTTGGGTGAGACCATGAGAGCTAAACATGGTGTTAAGCTGGTCAAGATTGAAAGTAGGGTGAGGAAGACGTCTTTGAACACTGGCAATAGTAGATACCCTTCCATCACGCCTCCCCAATTCAACTGTATAAGATGGTCCCCCAGCCTGCATGAAACAACAAAACATAAAGGATTATTCAAATGAATATATACATATATATATATATATATATAAAAATTTACAAAATGGTGGTAGTTACAGACGTAACTTTATGTCGCATTCATTGGCTGCTTAAATTCAAAAAGCTTCTTTGGCTTCTGTCCAACTTTGATGACGACAAAAGACTAAATTGAAAAGAGAAACTAACGGTAAAAAATAGAATTTCCATACCAGGTTTACAACATCTCTAGTTGCCAGAGCAAGAATATCTGCACATGAAACTTTGTTTCTGCAGTTAGGGTCGCTATCAACCGCTGCCTTGGCTTTGATCACCGTATCAAATCCATCTCCAGCGAGCGAAAGGTTATCGGGATGATCCTTCTCCGCCTGATTCGTTGGTGATTGAACCAACACCGAAGCATCACAACCCTGTAACAATAAATCCAGTACATTAAATTAACCGCACACCAACTTGGTTGGAAAGCTGATGAGCCTAAAACAATTGTATCGAAACTGAAAGTTAGAATTCGAACGGGACTGACTACTAACCCGAACAAAGCAGTCGTGGAAGAAGAGTCTTAGAGTGGCTGGAGCAGTCACAAAGGTCTGCTGGAACTTGGTTTTGACAGCTGAGGTGACCAAGGACTCAACATTTGGACATGTGCCTTGGTAGAAATTTGTCCTAAGTTGAGCACAAGCTGTTCCAAGCAGAAAAGGGATGAGAAAAGCTGAGAGAACAATACAACTGCGAGCTTCCATGTCTCTTTCTTTAATTTGTTGTTGGTCCTTAATTTGCTGCCTATTTATACAATAATTCTATATCATATGGGTGTACAAGATTGACATAAACAAAAGCATATAGGAAAAGTGGTGCTGTTAAAAATAAAGAACAGTGGTCCTTGGACCTTCGCTTAGACACTCTGGCAACTATTTTATATATATATATATATATATATATATATATATATATTATTAGATTTCTTCTGAGGTTGGAGATAGGGGTGGAAGAGAGCTGACATTATTTTATGGCATGTTCTAGCACATGGAAAGTAGTTACACAAAATTGGTTAATTGGTTTCACAAAAATGATTGGAACCTGGCTAGGAAGAAACTTGGATAAATATTTCTTTATGTCTTCAGGGTTTGAAGGATCATGACAGCCTAAAAATACATAGGCATTTGGACATCTAAAAGGTGACAACTAAAAGGACACCTTATTCATTTTAATTAATCTTGGAACAATTTGGATCTTTAGATAGGTGGCAATGTGACTCCAAACCTATATGCCAACTCAAATGCATGTTAATTCCCAACCACCCTCAAAATCCCTCGTCCTCATCCTCAAAATTGCCCATGAAAACAAATGAAAAGAAAAAAGAAAGTTATCATCAACTTCAGCACGGGCACACTGTTTATGAACGTGAATATTAGGATGAGAATTTATTTATTTTAAAAGCTCCTAGCATGTCGTCTTGTGTTCTCATAATTATATGAGTTCAAGCCGTTAAATGTGGACCAATTATGCATTTTGGCATATACAAATTGGGTTTCATAAGTGAAGCTACTACGGCTATGAACAAAATGGCATATAAGAGAGAGAGTAGAATACAAGCGATCTATGTTTGGTCAAAGAAATAGAAGCCACTTGAACAAAAAATAAGCGAGAGAGTCTCAAGTAATAAGATTTAATTTCAAGTTTTGCACCTATAATAAATGTGAATTTTCATTAAGAAAACAATTTAAAGGAATGGATATTCCTATAGTGACATTTGCTAATTATATGATATGTCAATTTTTAATATGCTACGTCAATTTTTAATTATGTACACTTTACCTACTAGCTCTCGAGTCTATACTTTCTTTCTTATTTGTACCTTTCCATTGCAGCTGTGATTCCATTTCTTTTGAATTCATTCTAGCAACCAATGACATGATGATAGAGCAATTTTAGTAATGAATTGAGTGAGACAGAGGTTAGAGCGAGGCAAAATATATATAGCTAGCATGATGTTGGCAAATGGAGAGCAAGTTATAAAGAGATGCAAATTTGTATGGTAGGCTTGGAAAGGGTATGAGAAGTTCATGAAATTGTATGACAGGGTTGGAAAGACAATTATTTGGCTATGATAAAAAGGAAACATTAGAGTTTAAGACTTGCTAGAATTTCATGAGAGAGACAAGAATGTACATTGAATATGGAAATTTATCCACAAACCCAATTAAAAAATGTGGAGATCCACTACCACTTGTTTGTTGGTATGCCATTTTTTAATTCCATATTTCAGTACTACCATGCAATTACTCTAAATCGGCTTTCGAGGAAGAGGGTAGATTACTTGAGACTCACGATTGAACCCTTATATGTAGAGATGCTTCCTTAATACTCTAAGCTTTAATCTAAAGTTGCCTTGTATTGGTTACTTCCTCTTTCAATAAAATTTTAAAGGTTTTTTTTTTTTAGAGAAATTTTATTGGTTTCTTTAAAAAAAGAAATTGCATTTTAGGCTGGTTTGGACATCTGGTTGATGGAGAAAGTGGAAATAAGTTTTTTTTTTTTTTTTTATAATTATAAAAAAATGAAGTAAATAATTCCGATATCAATTTGAGTAAAGTACCCAAGTGGATTGATATTAATTTGAATAATGCCATAAAATTAATAAAGTCAAATTTAGAAAAGGAAAAAAAAAGGTCAATTATAGGCTACTAGTTGTGCGGCAATCGTTCTCAGATATCAATCAAATTTAAAAAATATTTTTAAAATTAAAAATTATTGTTTTTATAACCCATAAAATGCTTGTTGACAAAAGCCTTAGTTACTCACATCCAATTCTACCTATAATTAATTAATAGACGAGTATAGTACAGCCAACATCCTTACGTCACTGATTGGTGCCAAATTTGCGCAAGTTGGTGATAAAACACTGTTTTTTTTTTGTTTTGTTTTTTTTTTGTACTTTTATGTTTTTGGTCTGAATTAATAAAACAGTGTTTATCAGCATAATATCAAGCATAACGTGTAAGGCTATTATTCCGTGACAATGGCTGGCAGCAATATAAATATATAATCAGATTCATTTCCTATTGTAGATAATACCGTCGTCCTTAGGATATATGAGCACTATTGTTGACTTTATCTTAGTCCATGAAACATTAATCATTTGAAGCTCACATGGTTGTACTGGTTATGTCAACTGTCATTTAGTTTGGAAAAGTAAAATTAAGGCCAGACGACTCGGAGCTTGCGTCTCTAACTCAAATCGGTGAAGTGCAAGTTTTACTAACCTTTTTCATTATTAGGCTGCGTTTGGTCGGTGGAAAAATGAATTTGGGAATGGATATATGAGTTCGAGTGTTGGGGTTAATAATTTCAAGTACTTCAGCAAGTAATCTTCTATCAATGTTGAGAAGTAGGACACCACTTTTGCTTACCACCAATGAGAAAAGAGGGAGATATTTGAGAAACTGTTGAAGTTGACAGATATTTTATCATGGAGAAATTTGAGGCAAAGATCATTGAGGTACCATATGTTAAATCCAAAGATCAACTTGTAGATGTCCCCATCAAAGTAGTCACATGCAGAATATTTCACAGTTCACTTAGCAAGTTGGGTATTGACGACATACAAGCTCTAATTTGAGGGGGAGTGTCTAATGCGCTGTACATTCTTAATTGTTCTAAGTAAACTATTTGATTCTACAAGATTATAGGCTCTTAATTACATTTCTAGAATAGTTTCCTAGTCCGGACCCCCTATTAATTACATCCCTTTCCAGCAGCAACTCGATAACCTAGCGCAAACAAAAAAGAAAAGGAAATCATGTATATATATTCTTCATATTGTTGTACATTGGCATATGCCTCATCATTTGGCCCGCGGGCTCATGGGCCGATGGGGCCCGTCCCATCGAAAAAGTGTGGCCCGTTATGGGCTTTGTGATGGCTCGCCCGTCTTGGTGAGCTAGTGTCTGGCTCCCGATTAAGCCCAAGAAAGCCCACTGCCCCACAAAAACCCTGTCCGTTAGGCCCGCATATATATATAATTATGTATAAATAAGAGTTTAGGTTTAGGATTATATCACTTAAATCACATATATAATTTGTTTCATTTCATTTACTTTTTTTTACTCATTCCTAGTTTATAATTGGATGATTAGCACATTAATTTGTGTCAATTATTAATTCAACAATTATATATATATATATATATATATAGATGAACAACATATCACATCACCAAATATAATCATATCACGAAACATAATCGTACCACCAAATATAATCATGCTTTTCTTGAACACAGCACCAAATATTTGCATATTTATCCATATCATCCTTTAAATTTTTTTTTTATACTTATTATTTTTAAAAATTATTTCTTAAAACTTATTACGGTCTAATTATGTAATAACCTCAAAAATAATACTTGGTTTTATTATTTTTGTGAAAAATCTTATTAAGTTGTGTGACTTTATTGGGTGTTTTATGAATTTGGTTTGATGTGAAAATATTGGAATTAAGTGAGTTTAATCTCAAATTTGGACTAAAATGCCTTTATGATTAAGTTTATGATTTTTTTTAATGAAGTATGCCCGTTTAGGCCCGACCCGTTGGGCTTAGCCAGGCCCGGCCCGATAGGCTTTCTCAAGCCAGGCTCATGGGTTGGGCTTGGGCTTTGAATTTTCTAAAAATCCGGCCCGGTCCGGCTCGGTATTTTCTCTCTCCTCTTTAAAGCCCAGCCCGGCCCGGCCCAAGCCTATTAAATTTGGGTCGGACTAGCCCGGCCCGGCCTATTGACGAGCCCTACATTGGCATATCAATGAAATATTATTTCACCCAATCTGAGATGGTATTAGAGCAGTCGATCATGACTGTGTCTTGACCTTACCCTAACAATCACTTTTGCAATAGCAACCGTCATACAAACCCAACAAAAACCTTCACTCTAATCATTCAGATCATTGTTCACGTCATTCAACAAGTAGACAACCTAGCACCAGCCCATATTCCATATCACAAACCAATTCGATTTTACCTTCCCTCTAGTCAAATCACTTTTTTGTTTTATTCTCATCTTTAGCAAATCAATTTCCACCGTTCTCTTTGCTTTTTCCTCAGCCCAATAATTTTTTTTTTGTCTTTTTCTCATTACTTGTAAGCCAATATCATGGCCAACGATGATGGATCAACAAACACCAATCCTTGGTGTCACAAGGCTTCAACACTACCACACAAATCATCACTTTGCAGAGTGACATCTCCAACTTCTCGGCAGGAATCAAACTAGATGAGAATAATTATTCTCTATGGCATCCAGTCATAGAGATGAAGATAGTTGGGTGAGAAAAACATGGCCACTTGACCTGTGATATTGCCCAGCCTGCAGCCACAAATTCCACATTTAATAAATGGTGCATCGGATTGCCAAATCAAGAGTTGGTTATTCGAGGCAATGCAACCTAAGTAGATTAAACGGTTTATTCGTTATGACACAGCAAAGCAAGTCTAAAAGGCAATCAAGCAAACCTATTCAGATGGTGCTGATGAAGCCACGATTTATGACATTCACAAAAGGTCATTCACAATGAAGCAGAATGGTGCATTAGTTGCTAAATATTATAGTGAGCTCACTGAGATTTTTCAAAAGCTTGATCAATTAAGTTCAAGCAATATGGAGCATCCAAAAGACATTGAAACTAGAGGCAAAGAGATTGATCATCTCCGAATTTATATATTTCTTGCAGGTTTGGACAATAATTTCGATCAAATCTGAGGAGAGATTTTGAGGATATAGCCTAAACCTGAACTTGAGGCAACATATGCACATATTAAAAGAGAGAGTAATCGACAGGGAACCATGTCTGAAGCTAGTGTAACCTCTGACGCCACAGCCTTGGTTGCTGCCAGGTTCAAGCAATCTCGGTCGAACAATCACAGTGCCGACCCTATTGGTAACCGGCCTCCAATGAAGTGTACCAAATATGGTTTAGACAACCACACAACTAAGGGCTATTATGAGATTATTGGTTATCTAGAAGGATGGTTTCACAAAGAGTGAAAGAAGGATTTGACTAGAGCCTCATTTGCATCCGATGAGTCATCCTAATAGATTGCATCAAAACCTCCATTACCTACATCTGGCTTCAAGGCCTTGGCCACCTCAGGTACCTCTTACACATCTTCACTTACTTGTAATAGGTCATGGATTATTGATACTGGCGCTATTGATCGCATGACATCTAGTTTTATTGAGTTGCACTTTACAAAACCATCAAGCCAAACATACATATTACCAATGCCAATGGAACCACCTCCCAAGTTATGGGAGAATGGTCTTTATCCTTTACAGCTACATTAAGTCTTGATCATGTCTTAGTTGTCCATTTACTCGACTATGACTTATTATCTGTTCTTCAAAGCACTGATTTCCTTAATTATACTGTGTGTTTTTGGATGTGGTACTAGGATGGGAAAGTTGTATTATCTGGACTTGACAGAAGACGACAGTAAGAGATTGAGTCACGCACATCATGTGCGAGGAGACGAGTCTATGAGGATGAAGAAAATTTGGCTATGACATAGAAAATTAGGGCATGCTTCTTTTGGTTATATGAAACTTTTATTTCCATATTTGTTTTCCAAGTATGTTGAATCATACTTTCATTGTAAAACTTGCATTTCGGCAAAAGGCCATCGTATTTCGGCAAAAAGGTCATCGTATTTCTTACCCATGAAGATTGAATAAAAGTTCTATGCCTTTTGTGGTTTTAGACGTTTATTGATGATTGCACCCGGATGACATGAGTTTTTCCCTTAAAGCAGAAAAGTGAAGTCATCGCAAAATTCAAGCAATTTCATCAATATGTTGCTACTTAGTTTGACAAGAAAATCACAACACTTCAGTCTAACAATGGAGGAGAGTATGTCAACCATGACTTACATAATTTTTTGAGCCAACATTGTATTGTTCATCAAACCACATGTGCTTCTACACCACAACAGAATGGTGTCGCAAAGCGTAAGAGTTGTCATCTCTTGGAAGTTGTTCGTGCCTCTTTATTTGAGGCTCGTATGCCCCATCATTTTTGGGGGGAGGCTTTTTGTTGTGTTGTTTACCTCATAAATAGAACACCATCCACCACTCTTTAATATCAAACTCCATTTCAGACATTGACCACTCTCCTCACCATGTCATCCACACCAAATCTCGAACCACGTCTCTGTGACTAAGTTTATCTATTTAGGACACACTAGAATTAATATAGCATATATCGTAAGTGTGGTGAGTCAGTTCATGCATGTACAAAGTGAAGCCCATATGGATGCTGTAAATCAAATTATGAGATACTTGAAGTTAGCTCCTCGAAGAGGATTGATGTTCTCATGACATGGGAATCTAGATGTTGAGGGTCATATTGATACATTGGCATCTCGATGTTGAGGGTCACACTGATGCATACTGGGCACCTATAACATAGAGGTGTCAAACGGGACGTGTCGGCACGGCCCATTTAGTGTCAGTCCATTTAATAAATGGGTCCGTTCTTTTTTGAAAATTGTCACGCTTGGCCCGAGCTCACGACCCTAGCCCATATGAGATCGAGTCGGGCTCGTAACGGGCCGATATACGCATAAACCAAAATTCACTTATGTATTGCTATTTTTTTTTTCACAACTTCATTTAAATCTTTTTATAATTATGTATATACTAAAAAGATTTATTATCCCGGCCCGAAGACAAACCCTACCCCTTATGCGTGCAACTTGTACAACTCTCCACTTCTCCTCCCATGTTTCCATCAAACCCTAACCCAAACATTACCAATTTACATTACCCTTTCTTAATTCAAATACTAAAAGACTTTTAATACATTAGCCCTCACCCCTACAAACCTACCTTTCCTCTTTATATACATTCCCCCTCTGCCTCCTCCTCCTTAGGTGCTAGTAACCAAGCTCCACAACTCAACTCTTTCTCATCTTTCTCCTTCCTTCTTTTTGCCTCTATTTTATTTCCCATCTTAAAAACACAAAAAAGTTCAACCCTTGTAGGTCCTCAGCTTAAGCACCACCCTAACCATCATATTCACCTAAAATGCCTCAAATACTCCATCAACGGATCCAGTCACCAATTCTTGGTGCATGCCTCATCTTCCATACCGCTCAATCTAGTGGTTCTCGCAAGTACTCATGTATTTTCTACGACAAGGTCTTCTCTATGAGTCGGGCCCTTGGTGGCTACCAAAAAGCCCATTGCAAGGAGAGGAATGCACTGTTTGTTAGTGAGCAACAACGAGCTACTGATGAAAACGACAAGGACATCGATGTTGTTTTGTCTCCTGGCCATATAACATAGAGGTGTCAAATGGGCCGTAATGGCCTAGCTTGGCCCATTTAGAGTATGCCTATGTAATAAACAGGTCATGTCGAGCCCTTCCTATGAAAATCATCAAGCTCGGCTTGAGCCCATGGTCCTAGCCCATATGGGATCAGGTTGGGTTTGTGACTGGCCAGTATGGGCCCACACCAAATTTCACTTATGTATTGCATTTTTGTTTGTCATTTTTTGTTTTACAACTTCATCTTTTTTATAATTATGTATATACTAAAAATATATATTATTTGTTTGAAAAAGTGGTCAATAACTTTATTTAAAGTACATTTAAATAGAAAATGGCTAGATTACTATTCGGGTTTTAAAAATTGAAACTTGAACAACAAAATCATTATTTTAAATAGGTCAACGATTACCACCACATTAAGATCTCGTTTGAGAGTGATTCTGAATATGTCAATGATCACTTCTCCATATAAGTGATTTTATGGAGAAGCATATGGAAAGTACTTCTCCCCATAAGTGATCATAATCACTTCCAAACATGTCCTAAATGTTGTTGAATGAGTTTAATTTTTCAGCTTCATATAGTAGATATATTAAAACTTGATTTTTGAAACCACTAGTGGAGTTAAAATGCAATAAATATACAAAAGAAAAACACAGATTCTTCACTCTTTTTAGAGCCGTACGCAGATTTGGTGACACATCTACCATTAAAGTGGATGCATTTCACAAGCCTAGTCTTGTAGACCATGGGCTCAATGGCACATCCAGGGGAAATTCGTACAATCACTAATAACATTGGGATTTTGTTTTGGTGAACATAACATTCGAATTTTATGTTTCGCTGAAATATGGTCAGAAATTGCCAATTTCTGAAAACCATGACCAAATTTCACATCGCATTGTCAAGTTAGATCGCTTTCGTCTGGAGGAATCTATACACTAAACTAGACCTCAATATACGAAGCAACAGAAACAGAAAGAGGAGAACATCTACTATCAACCCATACCCATATAAGAGATTTCATTTAATAGAAACATGTAATCTCTCATCCACCATAGCTAGTGTGATCATTGTACTCGGGTTTGTTCCAGTCTAAACAGAAAATGTCATCCACTAAACAAAAACATATTATCTCAAGTCCTATGTACTCATGAATCCATCATTTCACCCAACACAAGAAAAATTTTGGAGCGAAAATAGTGGGCAGAATTTCTTGTCCCGACCCATGTACATTTGCAACAAAATACCTGCACAATAAAACACATGTTACCAAAATATTTGGGATCATATGAATTAAAACAATTGAACTTTGTTCTGCTAGTGGGTGATTTACAAAGCTCCGAAACTATCTATCTACTCTGATTTGAAGAAAGTCTTTCTAGATAATGCAATTCCATACACAATCATGCAAGAGCAGTGTATGCACAAACATGCCTAAGCGCACATGCCACACAGAAAGATTGACTATTGGAACCAGAAAAAATAGGACCATACGTAGTTAAGACGGTATGGAAACTAGTATCAAACTTCTATGCTTTATCACAATCAAATGCAATACAATGGAATGTATTTTAATTTCATAAAAGGGTACACATTCATATGAGATGCAGTTTTTTGAGAAGGAAGAGTAACTTTGCCAAAAGAGGTAAGAGTATAAAATGATTAAAGGACTAGTAGTCCATCTGATGCTAACAATACAACATCAGGCAAAATACCTAATTTTCCTCCAAACTATCCACCACCAATATACTCCGTAACCATAACCCATAAGCGAAATCACATAAAATAAAAAATTGATGCACCAACATCCTGTTCTTAGTTTCTTTGAACAGAGTATTCTCCATAGAAAAGTAAACAAAGGTTTGGCTGCCTCCTTCAAAACAAATCGTTAGTAGTCAATTTTCTCTTCTTTTTTGCTTACTAACAGACTTCATTAGAGAAAAGAACAGAAGCACATGGTTACTGTTCGTTACCAAATAGTATAACAGGAGCTGATCATACAAAATAGTTACCATCTAATCAGATAGCAAAACAAGCAAAAAATGATATAAGCATATTCGCAAGACAAATAAGTACCAATGCATTCTAACGCTTGTGTATTGATATTTCAAGGAAGGCCTACATGATGCATCAGACCATAAACAACGAAGTCAAAGGCCAGCACCGAATGTATGATCAGATATTTAGTACTTTTGAACTGTCAGCAGAAGTACCTGTACAAAATATAGGCCAGAATGATGGAACTTTCAGCTGCCCTGGAGAACCTTTCGAGGATCAAGTTGCCCACTACAGTAACTGGAAGGAACAGCTGAAAGCTCCTGCCTTCCTCTCCACTCCTCTCCAGGTTTCAGTGTGATTGGTTTCTCAATAGCAGCAGCCTCCACACACAGCATATGCTTGTACTCATCATCTCCAAAATCAGCCATAGCCTTCGACTTCTTATCCCAGGGATTCCACACCACTGGATAAAACAAACTAATCACTATACAATACAGAGTAAAATTCCAAGCACTACTATGAGGGCAGGTATTTAACATCATAACTCTTTAGACAAAAACCTCTCACGTCATTAACCTGAAATGAAATCAGAGAACCAGCAATGGCGGTTCGGACATATTCAATGAGGATCAATAGATGCACCAGTTAGAAAGAGTGACTTAATCAACATAATGGCCAAAAATAACATGGGTGAAGATATAGGAAAGATATGACTGTAGGAGTTATAATGAAAATATGGCTGACAAGACGACGAAATGGAGGACCAGGTTACATATCACCTACCCCAAATAGCTGGAGCAAGGGTCTGTTATTGTTGATTGATTTAAAATGTCCATCATCCTTACTATCACTATCAACTCATAAATTAGTTAAGTCCAAGCAGGATATTTGAGAGCACATGGACAACAAAAGAAGTAGAGTACCACCGATCCCAGTCATCATAGAGAAATTCAACCTGTTCTCTGGTTAGTTGTGACAATACCACAATGAGCTTCCATTATTCATGGCTAGGGTTAAATGTTGTCACTTATAAGAGCAGCCATTTAATGGAAGTTATTATATTAATGTTTTAAAATCTTGTACCTTCAGTATAACATAAAAATTAAAAATTAAAAACCTCAAGCAGCAATGACATCACTATGAAAGGAGATGAATATATTGATCCTCACCAGCATCTGGAAGACCATCTTTGCGTATTACAAATGTTCTCTTCTTCTCATGATCCAAAATTGCAATCTTTGTAGGAGTGCTGAGATATATTTTGTCAACCTATTATCATTCAGGAAAAAAAAGTGAGAAAAGAATTAGAACCAAATTAACCTATGCAGAAAAGAAACAAAATAATGGCATCTACAACTTACCTCTGATTCAAATGTTATAGCATCACCTTGTTCAGTGCAACGTTTCCTGTTCTGCAAGTTGTCAAGATAATCCAAGGTCTCCAATCCTTCTACACGAACTTCACTGAACACAAGCACTAACCAAATTTAAATACCATCCGAACTGCTGGTTTATTACCAACTGTATGCTACATGAAAATGGCTATGGAAGTGAGGACAAGCACAAAAATATTGTAGTTCCTGTTGGTATATTAACGATTAATAGAAAAGGCAGAGACAAATATTTTTCTTTTAAACTGTTGTATTGCATGAAATTCGCAGTTAACCATAAGATCTGTCCAATATTAAGTGGCACTTCCTAAATGTCGTTTTAAAATTCTATTAAGTTTATAAAGTATCCATCCCTATGCAACATAAAGCACAAGATTCAGTATATGACAGGGTACACTTATATAACTACATGTTCTACATTGCATGCAATCTATGCCTACAGATTCATGACTATTTAAAACAGAAAACAAGGGGCAAAGCTTTTGATTTTCAGACATAAATCAAGCTACATTAAATGAGCATGAAGAGTAAAAATAACTAGCATTTCGAACATAAATAAAGTATGTAAATTACCTGATATCTGAAACAGAGAAATAAGTGTGATATGCAAATGTGAACGAGAATGGCTTTCCATCAGAGTTAGTATTCCTGATGCGAGATATCAACGTCAGATCTCCTCCAGGTCCCAAAGCTACCCGTAGTCGGTACTCATAACTTCAATTCAACACAAAGTCAGTAAAGAGAACCTTGGTATTAATAACAAAGAAAAATTGGAAGATTAGGGAGCTTCCAATTATAAACCTTTTCCCAGTATTTACCTGTGAGGCCAGGTCTTCATATCTTCTTCACTAGGCCTAAGGATCAAATCAACAGCAACCTTATTGGAGGTATTTGTTGGAAAAGGAGATGGATCAGGGTCAACGCTCCAAAATCTGTTTCTAGCAAATCCATGCGCATCAAGAGAACCAAGATTTGAAAACTGCACAGTGGGCAAGTTCCTGTCACCAAGATGAACAACCAAATCAAGCAAGAAAGACAATTAGAAAGAACTGCATACCTGAGGAAAGCATATTGGGATTCCCCCACGAATAGCTTTTGGAGGTTTAAATATAGCCTGCAGGCGGAAAAAAGAAAAAAAAAAAGCAATTAAACACTTCAGATGATTTTTGGGTTGAACAAAGAAAGACAAGATTCAAAGCGAGGAAGAAAGATGCCAAAAGGCATTATTAGACCCCTTCCCATGGTAAATGACTGCTAGGGTTTCTAGACAATAAATAAAAGAGCATAATTTCTAGACAAATGATGAAAATGAAAATAAAGGTCATAAGCCTTCACAGAAACCATAAAAGTCAGCTCACCCAGTATGTTATAGCAAAAACGTTTCTTCAAAATCATTTTGAATTAAAAGAATTTTCCTTTTTATTTTAGCCTTCAAGATAAAACATGGATGAGGGACAATTCAAAACTGGAAAGCCCAGAAAGCAATTACGAAAGACTTCGAAGAAACTATAATAAACATGAAGATCTCCTCCAAAGAGTGCATAAAATTTAGTAATGCAACTTGACAAAATCCTATAGCCAGCATAAAAATATAAAAAGCAAACTGAGTTCATACACAAAATATGGAGGACAAAACATTATTGCAGCGTATGGCTGCTCACTCCACAAAATGTACTACCAAAATAACATTGTTCGCAATCTTCTATGGATCACAAACTTAAAATGAATGCATGCACAGACATCCCTTTCAAAGGTTTGTAATTACAATCCACAGAATTTACTTCTACAAAAACAAAATGATAAATAGAGAGAATTAACATCAAATTACCGCATAGTACCTTACTGCTAACAAATAGCAATTCCTCTCCATGATCATTCTTCCATGATGTTACATGACCCCCATACAAATACACCTGGAAAGCCCAAACAGAAACAATTATATGACAATAAAAGAAGTGAAAGACCGTTGAAATCAGCATTAAGGAATATGATTCTGCAGCATGAAATTTCAAATTTCTTAATCCAAAAAGACTATCAACCGGAAAAGTAGAAAACAATACATTATTTTAACCACTTTTAAGAAAAGCCAAAACAGCCTTATAAACTGAAACTAAGCAGAATGAAACTAAATCAGGGTGTGAAACCACTACATATATTACTGTTGGATTCTAATATCAACAAAATAATCTAGTTTGCATGAACAAATAAAAAAGGAAAAGTAAAAATTTAAGCAAATGTATCCAAATTCAAGCGTGATCAAGAGAGAAGTGAACCAAATGGAGGTTCTAAATGAGGAATTAAACATCATTGGATACTTCACCTAAGGTCAATACATTGCATGCCCAAAATATTAATAAACTATCACAATTATCATAAGCTATTACCATACTCTAAGCATGCAATCAAATGAGAATTTGTAAATTAGAACTATTTCAGTGCAAAGTTTCTCAAACTTCTTCATTTCATATCCTAACAATATAACACAGAAACTGCAGATTATACCATCTGCATCTACTTACAAATATCTTTTTTCAAAGTACAAAAACCCGCTGTCTCTCAAATCTAGTTAATACTTATGAATCTAACAACCTTTGGCAGCCCTGAATGCTATTGGTGGACCTTTTATTCCTCAAATATCAGACTTAAATTTTACTCAGAAAAGGAAAGAAAGTCATTCCATAATATGAATCGACCTCAAAGACTAGTTTCAAATATGACCAAACAGAAACTAATTGGGAGTGACAAGAAAAATTGAAACTGGATTTCAGCCAGAAACTCTCACGAGCATGGCGGAAATCAAAGGAAAGCATATTATTTGCCTCTAAAAGAATAGTTTCTAAATCAGATTAAACCTGCAATCAATTAATCATAACTCCTCACCATTTCCTTATCGAGAACTTCACCCAAACAGATCTAAAAATGAATAATTGAAAATAAAAAGTAAAAAATCAAACCAAAGCAATTAAAGAAACCCTAGATTCACGAAATGGAAGCGAAATCCAAATTAACAATCGGAAAGGAAAGAAAAGCCAAGAAGACGAAAATTAATCAAAGAATATCATTTCTCCAATAGAAAACCGTAATCGAGCAAGCAAAAATCAGATCTCAATCGCATAAAATGATAAACCGAACGGAAATTGTGGTATAAAGGATCGTACGACGTCGTAGAAGCGGGGTTACCTCGGCGACACTGCCACGCGGATCACGGAGGACGACCTTCTCGAGGCCATTGATGCCCTTGCTGAATTCAGCGCCAGGATGAAGAAGCTTCGCATTGGCATTAGCAGCAGCAACACCGCCACTCCCGCTACTACCACTCAACGCATTGGTGGCTGCAGCAGCAGAAGCAGAAGCAGCAGCAATGGGAGCCTTATCGCTACTCATACTCTGAAACTCTCTCTCTCACGATCGATCGATCGCTCTCCGCTTCTTCTTCTGGTTCTTGTTGCCCGACGCTTATTTATAGAGAGAGAGAGAGAGAGAGAGGGTGTTATATTTTGTAGTAGCAGCAACTGTCAAGTTTGTGTCAAGAAAATAAGGAAAGCCGTTTCTCTCTCTCATGAAACTTCCTTTCCTCTTTGTCTCTTGTTTAGAATTAAAGAAAGAATTTTGGTGCGACTTGGGTGTCGTAAATAGTTACAGCGGTGTCAATTTTGGAAGCCGCACACACGTTATTAGAAGTTTGCCTCGTTTGCACTCCATGGATGGAGGGAGGCTATATGAATTGGTATGTGATTCCATTTATGGTTCTTGTTTTTTTGGATAAAAACTTCATTCTCATAGTTGGCACAAACACTTTTGGAAAGTTTCATATGGCTATGAAATATCCTTCCATCTGGTTTTTCACCTTGTATGTATGTACGTACTTTTAATGTTAATTATTTTTTATATACTTTTGAAAATTACAGTAAAAATATACCATTTTTAAAATGAAACGGATAAATCCATGTAGGTACGTATTCTTCATATTTAATATACAAATTTTTTTAAAATAAATTAAAAAAATATAAAATGCTAAAATTTGCACTTTTTTTATTTTATTTTGCCAAATAATACACATACGTATTTTATCTGTGATTCGAACATGAGTGCAAAGGAGCCGGCTCATTATCGTAGTCAACTGATCTAACCCACTTATGCTCGTAACTTAGAATTTTCAAATACTAAAATAGTAATTATTTATAGCGTGAAATTCGAATAAGAGTTACATTCCCTAAGGACTCATTCTTCAACCCCATTAAAGTTTAAATGTCTACTTAATGCAAACTCTTAAATTACTTATCGTGCTAATATGAATAATAAACAAACTAAGTTAGTGTCAAACATAAAATAACATGAACTGACATCATGTTCATCCTTCCTTTCGGCAATCCTTTCGATATTTTATGGTATTATAGTTCATCAAGAAATGAAAACACGATTAATGATTAACTAATCTCAAACGAAGCCATAAGCATCAAGGCTTCTTCAAAGTTTTCATGTTCATGTCAACTGTGAAACCCAAGTGCGGTGAGTTCGCTAACACTGTATGGTGTGTTACCATTTTTTCTTTACTAGACATATACCTTACACTTGACTAACACATAATTGACTAGGGGTGGCACAGTTAGGTTCGTTTTGGTTTTTCTCTCAAATTGGAACCGAAATTCAAACTTATACGCAATCTAATTCGGTTTTATTTTCATAGAAAGTGTCTAGAAGAACCGAACCACATCGGACCTATGTAGTTCCAGTTTGGTTTGACCGGTTTCCAGTTTGGAAAAACAAAAATATGAAAATCTGAAGAAGAGAGAAATAGGAAGAAGAGAACAAGAGCTAGAAGATATCAAATAAGAGAGAAAGAGGTAGAAAAGATAAAGAGGAAGAGAAATAGAAACAAATAGGATGAATATAAAAAGATAAAATGGCATAGAAGAGATAAAATAAGAGACAAAGATGAAGAGAAATAGACAGAAATAGGTGGAAAAGACAGAAAGACGAAAGCGCATCAAGAACGGATATGGTTCATTGAAAAGAAAAAGAAGTTGGGTTAGAGATGTTATTTAGTTGGGTAAATAAATTGGAACTAAGAAATTTGAGTATTAATTAGACTTAAATATTTAAGTATTACTTTGGGTTACTAATGTGATTCGAACATTAATTAGGCTTACTAAATTTTTTGGATATAAATGAATAAGTTAACATATGAATCGATTTTTTCAAGACAATAATCGGGACTTGAACCAATCTAAAGCTGTCTAGTTCGATTTTTGAGCCTAGGTTCACTTTTTGGTGAACACAGTTTTTTTCGACTCAGTTCATTGATTCAAATGCCTACACCTATAACTGACTATTGGGGCACATTTGTTAAGTGCTTTGGTATCGTATTCTTGAGTGTTTTGAATAAGAAACCCCTTGTGGTGATTTCTTCTGAGCCATGCTCATATTGAAGTTCCTTGTCACCGTTTTTGGGTCCTTAATCAAATCTTTCTCCAAAAAATCCCTCTCTAACACTTCTCCTATTCTCTAAATTTAGTTCTAATACAATGCAATCTACCCAATTGTTTTTTTTCCATGATTGCTGGATTGACATATTTGTTTGTTGTTATGTACAATTAGATTGTTGGCAACCATGTTTTCCCCAGACCTATCACATGGTTTGTTTTTGCTTAAAGAGCATATGTGGTGGTGGGTGTGACCGCGACGAAGCTTCTTTAGGTGGTGGTAGTTCGCCGGGCTAGGTCTATCATGACAAAATTCGCCGAGACATGTCTAGGTTAGGTTTGGTTACGTCATACTAACCCAAGATTGAGAGTGAAACCTAAATCGTAAAGCCTTAGGTCTAGTTATGTGATTATCCAAGCCTAATCGAGTCCTAAGTGCTCAATAGTAGGTTTACAGTTATGGTTCGAGGCTTGTGAACAGTTCGGGAACAAGTTTCGATAAATTCGAAAGCTATGGTTTTTGGTTCAAGACTTGGATTTAGGGTTTGGACACTAAAATTCAATTTTTAGAATACTAAAATAATTTTCTAGAATTTTTAAATAATTGAAACTATTTTTTAAATAATTTTAAATTCCACAAAATTATTCAAGATAATTAATTAGTATTTATTAAGTAATTTTTATGAAAATTAATTATAATATTTAAATACTAATTCTTCACTAAATAAATAAATGTAATTAAAACACAATACATTCAAAGAGTATAGGCGCGGGCATACTCTTTAAATTGATTATTTTAACTGTATAGCCGCGCGGTTATACGCCATAAATATAATATTTTAACTGTACAACCGTGCGTACTCCATAAATATAATTTTAACAGTACATCCGTGCGGCTATACCCCAAAAATAGAATATTTTAAACATATTTCCGTGCGGCTATACTCCAAAAATAGAATATTTTAAAAGTATAGCCGCCCGGCTATACTAAAAAATTATAATATTTTAAGAGTATGGCCATGGCGCTATACCCCAAAATAACTCCCGACGAAATGGCGTCGGCATATATCTATCCCGGCGAAATTTGCGGTAATAGACCTCTCTCGACGAAATTTCTTCGGGAGAGTTTTGTTTTGTTTTGTTTTTTTAAAATTTAAAAAATATAAAATTAGTTTCTTTACTTTTGTTTTTCTGGCCAACTTCTTTAATTTAATATATATATATAATTAAGTAATATCTTAGTCCTTTTGAATTACTTTAATTATGTCTTATCCCTTTTAATTTTAAATTCTACTGTGAAAAACGAAAAAATAAATTACATATTTCCGTTTGTTTGTCTCTTTTAAATTTCTCTAGAGCCCAAAAGCTATTCACACTCTTGGTCCCTCTAAAAATTGTTTTCTAGCTTCACCCTGCTATTTTTTTAATTAAAAAAAAAATTATGAAAGATTTCATTAATTTGATAAACTTGGAGTATTATCCAATCACAATGACGCAAGCCATGGAGGTTCTTCCTCTAACCAAAATATTTCCTCATCTAACAACAAGGCATGCCTAGAAAGGAAATGAGCCACCTTATTACATTCTATGGGGCTACATCGCCATATCATTAGAGCGAAAGAATATGTGAGGCATTTAGCTTCTTCAAAAAGGTGACCTTCCACACACTCAAATCCTCCCCATCTTTCTCAAGATTAGTAATAATATATTATGCAGTACAAAATTTCAGCGGGAAAGATCTATCGCAACACATATTTGCTGGGATATGTCTATTCCATCAAAATTAGTGTTCTTTTAGGCTCTTGGGTTGCTTTAGAGTTTCAGTTATATATTGTTGGGTTTTGTGGACTTTAATTGAGATGATGCTTAATTATAGTGATGTGGGCTAGTAGCTGTTTATGCAGTTTTTGCCCGTTTTAGTTTTGATTTTTAGTGTGTTACTTTTGTTGCAATCTTAATTTGTGTTGTTGAAGATTATCTTCATTTTCTAGGACATTTCCTATTGAAAGGAGCGATAATATACTAAACTCACACTGTCACACACATTATACATATGCTAGGACTCAAACCTAGAACCTTTGTATTGTTGGAGATTATCTAATTAAGTTGTTTTTTGATATATTTTATTTTATTTTTTAAAAGAAAGTTGGACTGGATTACTATTGGATCAGATTAACTCTTAAATTTTGATTTCTGAAAGTTTGACTTGTGAAGCTAGCAAGTTATCAAATTAAGATCATAAATGAGTTATCTAAGAAATCATAAAATTTAAATCCTCTTATATCGAATTCGTATAGAAACCTCATCCATTTACAGGTCTACTCGAAACAATGAATGAGACTTTGTGAGATATTAGGAGAGATGCATTTGAATGACTCGAAGCTAATTGGAAAAGGCGGATGGTGATAATATGTAAACATTAGCCCATTTAATTTAATTTATTTGCTACATTTCTGGTTCAAAAAATAAACTGAATACATTTTTCCGATCTATTTTGCTAAGAAGACCAAAGGGAAGAGGATAAATTAACCAGGAGGTAAAATCTTATTAACCCCTTATCACCTCTCAACTCATAGCCAAAAGCATTCATTTAGTAATGAACCACACAACAATGTTAAAGAATTTACCTGTAATTAATTTTCAGTTAAACTGACAAGGTTAAAAATGAATATATTTCTAAGAATATAAGGGGTAGGAAGGCACAAAGAAAGGCAAAAAGTCACACTTTTATTGTCAAAACAGGAGCGATTGGTTTTTACACTCTGCTGTACACACTGTCATCCCTCAGATATCAACACAACCTAAGTAAGCATATGCAAGCCCCCTAATTGCTCTACTGAAATCAATTTCTGAATCCAGAAAAAGCAACCAAAAAAAAAAAAATTCAAATTTTGAATAAAAAAATTGAAAATGAAAGACAAAAATGCAAGCTCACAACAAACCTGTGACCAGAAAGAATACCAAGAAGCTAACTTAACAAAAATGCAAGCCTAGACATTCAAACCAACTCAAAAGGCCAAAGAGGGGAAAAAGATTAGAAAATTTGTTTGTTGTTTCTGTCCAATCATGAAAACAAGCTTCTTGGGAGCAGAAGCAGCTAAAAATGCACTGATGCTGTCCCTTTCACTCCTGAGAATCTGTGTTCCCCCACTGCAGGAAGAAAGCACTGTAATCAGAATGCTTCCTCAGTTGTAATTCAAAGATAACCAAACTGTAGTTTTCACAAGGATTATGTACAGTTTTGCTGGGCAAGCATTCCAACGCATGCAATGTAAACTGCAGGAAGCTGAAGAAAACGCCGAGCATGGGGAGATTCAAAACAAGTAAAGGGCCATTTTAAGCTTGTTCTGTTTCCACTTTGGCAACTTATAAAAAGCATCCTTTGCCATTCCGAAATTCTCCCTGAACTCCTCTGATGACAAGTAAATCTGCTTGTGCGAAACTCAAAAACATAAGGATGGGATTGAAGACATATACTTGTGATGCTATAATTGTTATAATGCAGTACCAAAATGTTACCTCTCGCTTCGTCACATCAATATCTGTAATAGGATCTGATGATGTTGTTTTAAGGCGTTCATATGGGTATACTGGGAGACCCTCATCTTCTGCTTCACCCTCCTTCACATCTTCCTCTATGGTGAGGGTTTCTAGTCTACTGGTCATAGAATTCTCCTTGTTATTCGCCTCAGGTTTTGGTTTGGGGGCCCCTGAGTTCACTGCACTCATGGAAAAGGTGCTTTAAATTTAGTACCTTTAAATTTAGTACCTCCAAGGAACCAAGTGCAACAATTTCTAACGTGAAGAAGCTTAACCAGTACTTACTTTTAGGCGATCTTGGTATATTGGATTCTCTTGCTGGTCCTGGTTTTTCAAAGCCAGCAGTGAGTGATGCTATAGCTGATGATTTTGAAGCCAATTTTGATGAATCTGGGGTCACAGATTTGGGGTATAACTTTCTGACCATTGGTGGTGGAGTTGAAAGGTTCCTGGCATTAGCATTCTCAAAAGTAGCAGCCAATGCATTGAAGGCTGGAGATCTGCCCCTCACACGAACTCGATCGGGGCTGAAAGACATGCTTCTGGAACGCTGTGATTTTTCTGGCACACTAGACCTTCCACCATAAGATACAGGTGCTCTCCGTTTCGGTTTCTAATCAAGCATTAGATAATTAATAAGTTATTGCTAAGCACTAATCTGGCAACAAGATGCAAAAAAGTGTCATGTGCAGAGTCACAATGTAGTAGTGGCACACTTGCATTGACGACACAGATCTTAACAAGGGGCAACTATTGATATTGATTAGTATTTATACTAGGCTTTCTCTCTTGTATACTTCCTGTGTACTTGGATTGCACATGCTAATAAAATTCTCTCTTATAGACTCAAAAGATGTGAATGCATATGAGAAATGGAGTTGAAAGAGAATTCCAAGCATAGATGCGAATGAAGTCAAAAGAAGTATCTACTCATGATCAATATCTTATGCAATCAATACAACCAAACAAGGCTTACATTTAAAGTTGGAGTACCCCCGTTTTTCAGAATAGTAAGTTTCCTTTGGAATGAGTTCCCATGCATCTGTACCCAATAAAAGAAAGGAAAATCAGATTGCCGAAAACATGTCAAATTGTGGTGACAACTTCATAATGATATAGCGTCTCACAGAAGATTTTGCAGAGTCCCAATTGAAGAAGCGCATGAAGAAAGGTGGCTCACTTCCTTCCATGACAATATATATTGAAGCTTCACGAGATAATTTTTCCATAAGAAAATCATGTTCGATAAATTTCTGTCGAAAGTTAAAATTGCCAAGAAATGGTGTCATTAGAAATCTTAAAGAGAGTTGACACAACCAATAAGAGATGTAAAAGCCAGTTGAGAAAATTTCCACGAAAGTTACTGTATCTTAAAAGACAGTTGATACAGCTAACTCAAGTCAGATACAAAATTATTTACCAGTGCATGGTGCACATCATGTTGTGGAATAATAGAAGTTTCAAAATACATAGAAAATAGAAATAGATTTATGAGTTTCTATTTCCCGGTGCACTGTGCACATCAGGCTGAAAGGCAAAGAGAGATTTGTGTTTTGCTAACTAGAAGAGGAACCAAAGTACAGCATTGCATCCAGACAAATTCTAAAAAGCCATACCTCCCCAATAGTTAAAGCATGCATCCTATCCTTGGAGTCGACCAGTTGGCCGACCCAAACAAAGATGTCTGAGTGACAATCCAAGATGAATATATCTTCAGTCATCAAATCATCCTGGGTGAAGTTGTATATCTCCACTGCCTGCAAAAATTACTTCCGTTTTAAGCTGTATGCAGAAATAAATTCAAAGTACGATTGCATAACTTTGATGCAAGAAAGCATCAATATTCCATGCAAGTTGATGATTTTATTCATCTCATTCTTGAGATCATAATCTGTTTCATGCTAAGATCTATGGACATAGACACAACTGCCAATTATCATGTGTTGATTAATTCATAAGGTGCCAGACATGTCAACTCTCAGAAACGTAGACGCATATATTGAAATACCTAATGTATACAGTTTAATAAGTTAGACAGTATGCCAGCATGAAAGATTAAAAAATAATAACCATGTAGATTTTTCATGTAAAAAATGCAAAACATAACATCTTTATAACTTTTCTCTAAGTAACTGAAGCTGAATTTTTTGAAGTATCCAAATGTGTGTCCAAAACAGGTGCACAAGAATGTCATGTACTTGGGTTTCAGAGAAGGCTGCTTTTTGTAGAAGCAGTGTCACAAATCATAAGGTTTATGACGTAATACATAATAACACATCGCATGAAAACTAGTACAAATTAGACTTCAAAAAATGCCTGCACGTTTCATAATACATAGAAGCTATCATAGTATCACATTCATGTTATGGATTAGAAATGATAAACCAAAATATATACCTTCAAATTGCCTGAAGATCGATTTGCAGTGTGGTCATGATCAAAACAACAGAAAGGGAAGAAAAAAGTCAAAAACTTCATGGTTAAAGCCAAATTGAAGAAAGAAATTGGAGCAGATGAAAGTGTTACCCTCTAGCTCAGATAAAATTCATACCATTTGAGAAGGTGCAGGAAAATAGGCGAGGGTCACTTTCTGCAGATCTTATAATCTTTTGGCTTGGATACTCAGATTTTCCTCCTAACAGATCCCAAAACTGTTCAGACTCAACATTCTCCTTTTGTGTTTTCGACTGAAGATTTGGCTGCAGACAAATCAGTAGATTAATAAGGAGATCCAATTTTAATTTTTTTTAAATAGCATACATAATAACCCCTTCACACACCCAAAAAAAAAATTCAATAAATGAATTGAAATAACCCTCTTTAAATAAAATATTAAAAGAAATTAAATCAGCCGAATGAACTCTGCAGTAATTCACATGTGAGTAGGTGACAAAATATACAAACGCATAAATGTAGCACTGCATGTCGCAAGATTGACTAGCCTTTCCCACATTATGGATACGTACAAATGAATATCTCACATAGAGAGCTCTATCTTATACAGCATTTTTTATAAATAAAAGAAAACATAGAGCATATCGGACCTTTATCAGATCGAGCTGCCTCTCAACAAGTTCCTGGTCATCCGAGTTTGCGAGGCCTCCAGACCACGTAAAGACAGTTGAGCCACTATGTAATATATAGCAGTAGGAGGAATTCAAAGATGATGCAACCTGATGGAAGGGATTAAGGGGAAAAGCAGAGGAAAAAAAGAAGAAGGAATGATGTTAACATAACTTCCACATACAGGACAGGAATATGCACACACACACACACCCCACTATACACAATAGCCTACAAGTATCCTATTGCAAACAGAACCAGGAGAAGTAAAGAAAGAAGAGACTTACTGCATCAACTTGTATTGCTTGCATATTATCTGGCCCAGTTCCCTGGACACGAAATAATGCAACACCATCTTCTTGATATGTCTCGTCTGGAACTTGCTTCTCCGCAACATAATTTTTGTATCCATCACTTAGACCACCCTAACAGATTTCACAGTCCATTTTGTGGTCATTCGAAAACAAGCAAATATTTATAAATGCTGAACACAAGAAGTTTGTTTCTTAATCCTTTTTTTTTTCTTCTCAATTTTCTTTTTCTCTAGTATCATGGAATCCACAAACCTTCAATACAATTATGCTCTGGAAGATTGAATAGAACTGAATTGGTTCACTGCCTTCATAGATACGAGCCTTGAAATTAGTGAAAAAACATAATTAGTAAGTAACGAAGGAATAAGGACAAAAATATACATCAGTGTAACAATAGCATCTTCAGTTGAAGGAAAACTACCTGGGCAGCTAGAAACTTCAATGACTCAACCACCTTGCTGGCTAGTGAAATAGCTGACGCTCTTTCTTCCTATTTTGAGTAGTAATTCATATTTAGTAAGCCTTCCATGAGCCATGCAATCTAGATGCATTTAGATGGGCTAAATTTATGAACAAACATATATCTTACTAATGTAGCTTGCAAAAAAGAGGAGGAACAAAAGACACAATTAACTTCTGAAGGTTATTTTAGTTGAGAAAATGTCCTATAAGCATGATTGTGCATCAAGGAAATAATGTAAACTCAATTTAAACAAGTAAATTCCAAATGCATGACCCAACACCAATCACGTTTCCATAGGTTTTAGTTTCCTCCATTTGCACAAGCACATGAATAGATATAATGAATAAGTGCAAATGCCAGGAGCTAAGATAGATCCTTTGTCTCTGGAGAGGGCTGCATAGTGACAAAGGATTCCTGTAGCAAAACCCAGGTAATTAAAATAATAGTTTTGCTGAATCTAGGTGAGTTGAATATTCCATATCAAAGAATGCACACTGTTTTATGGCTTAAAAAGTTGGATTTACCTTTCCATTAAATCTCTTTTGAGTTTTATAAAGGAACCTTCCCATTAAATCTCCTTTGAGTTTTATAAAGGATTCCTTTATAAAAACTGTATTCATGAATAGAATATCATATGTACACTTATTTGACCAGAAACTTATTTAAATAGTTTCCTATTTCCGTGGCATACCCTTAACAGTGCTAGTTATTTTATTTTATTTTAAAAAGCGGCGCTTTCAGGTTCCCTGGCTTTTTCATGGAATTGTTGTAAGGCATTGAATACTTTATGATATTCTGAGCATGGTGTCAAGATTGATAAGATGCTCGGTAAATTATTACCTCAACACTCTGCTTTCCAAACCATGTTCCTATAAGATGCTCCTCTTTATCCTCTCCTGGATATGAATAATGGAAAATATAGCAATCTCCACTGTAAAATTTTGATTGATCAGAAGATGGAAGTAGAATCTTTTCCTGCCCATTCACACGCCAAACCTGCCAAACCAAGATAAAGCTACCCTTAGCATGACAGCATAAACAAAACGTGGACACGAGGTTTATCTCTAGTTCAGTTCCTCAGGGGTAAGGGTGGGAGTAAGGGTTTAAGACTCATCCAACATGTACTTCTCAAAACCTAGAAAGCATTTTGTAATAATGAAGTGAATATCACATCATTAATATGAAACAAAAGCAAAAACAAAATATGGCATCGCTAAATGATTGTTGATATTTCCACAAGCCCTCATTGATGATGAATCCAAGATGATTCTTGTAGAATTTTACAACCCCTTAGGTTTATAGTTAGAATATGAATTGACTCTGAAGCACTTCGTCTTTCATATCTTCCTCATCGGACACAGAAAGCTTTCCTGGAACATTCGCCATGTCTTTTTTCATTTTTAATTTTTTTTAAAGGACAAAAAATGCAGGCAACTGGCTTTGTGGAGCTTGTGTGGACAAAATAGGTTCTTGGTTAAAGTGAAATTTTTCCCAAAAGAGTCGGAAATGAAGAACAAGAACTAGCATTGCTATGTACGAGCCGTTACAAAGGGATTATACGATATACAGCACCTGCAGATTTCCTGTGCAATCAATGTATGGTTGAGGTTCTTCTTTTACAGGATCGGCTTTCAATAGACCCTTCACATCAACCCCTTGACGCTTGAGGAGTGCTGCAGAAACAATGAGAAACAACAGAAGTAAGATTTTGTTTTTCTTTTATGAGGGTGATGGTGAGGATCACAAGAACAAAATATGTTGCAAGGAAAAAGAAATAAAAATAAAAATCAGAGGCAAAGCTGTTCAATGACTGACCTGCAACCTTGCCCCTACCATCCTCTGACACAGCTACATCAGTTGTTTGAGGCCATGAATCGAATTTTGACCTAAACATTACTGTCTCAAAGCCCTCAATTACACGAATTATGTGGCATTTCGATCGATCAGGACCGCGGACTAACTCCTATATGGTGAGATCAAGTGAATACCAGGTTTACTGAGAATGTACATCAAAATGCAATAGTGATAGCTGAAAGAAAAAAAGAAAAGGCAACGACTAGTACTTCTGCAGCTCCACTTGCACTCCGCCTTTCATCAAGAGATGTATTTCTCCCCATCCAAACAAACATTTCCAACCCACAATCTAGAAGATAGCACTTATTTGTGTCTAGCAAATCCCTCATCAAAGAATCAGCCTCAACTGGTTCTGCCTTCCCCTTCTCAACGCTTAAAAGGAAAATGTACTTCTGTCAGAACTACAAATTGGATATCATAATTCATGATTACAAATAAAACTTCACTATATCAAATGAAGATATCATTATCATAAAGAAGATGCCAATTATCCGACTTTTTTTTATGTCCAAAGGAAGGGAAGAAAATGAATAGATTTCTTAATTGGATCAAAGAGTTGGAAAGAAAAGAAATAGATGACTACATACATAAGTGCATTTATGAATCTCTCTAGTAACATATTACCCATTCTAAAAACAATGAGGTGCACTTAACATGACAGAGATCCTTATAAGAATATACGAAATAGAAAAGGGTAAATTAAGATGGCAAATTACCAGAGTAGCTTGGTAGGATAAGAATCAAAACATTTATCTTCATTGGTGGCTGTTTTCCTTGGAAGTGGAGCAAAGCCACCAAATAAACCCCAAAATTCTCCACTTTCAGCATCAGCCATCAACTTCCCATCCTCTACATGAAACACAAGAAGATTGACTCAGAGAGAGAAAGTGATAGTTAATTGTCATTATTGAACTTCCCACTATGTAATTTGACTTACCAATGGAAGCTATCTCACATTTCCCATCATGATATGTGTCTTTAATGTACTGGAGAACTTCTAACGCCTTAGCTCTTTCTTGAATGGATGAGTTGGAACCATTAAATTGAAATATTTTAGACTGGGTATCCAGAATAAAAATGTCATCGTGGCTGAGTGAAGATCGAGCAAAAGGAACCTGTAATACGGAAAAATGACTTAAAAAGAAGAAGAAAACTAAGGTATACACATATGTATGATGTATGATGCATGCGTATGTATATACGTTAAATGCATAAACACACATGCACATACATGAATATTTTTGTAAGTACACATATGTTTGTAGATCAATGAGATTTATTCATCAGCAGAAACCTATGCACATAGACTTGCCTCTTTGACATGGACAACATGCTTTCCTTTGCACACAAACAACCGTGTCTTGTGTTCTTCAGCCACAACATGTTTGAACCCAGATGCAACTCCACCCTCTTGGGGTATGATACATGGTTTGAAATAAGATAGGAACTTTGCAGTTTCATGACCCTGTACTTCGCGATACTGGACAGCACGTCCTCCAAGAGCTGCATCTAATTCAACTGTCTTGACGGCTGCAGTTCCAGCTTCATCCTGTTTTAACAGATCCCTATGTCAGAAAGATATGCCGAGAATTCAAACTCAGGCAATAACTTGAATAGCGTGAATTTTGGAGTTTACCTGAGAAGTATCTTTCCCAAGCCAATAATGGATATCATGCCGCAAAGCACCACTTTTTGAGGCTGTTGTCTAAGTAGAAAAGGTGAGACTCAGAAGTTATTCAAATTATTGAAAATGCACACCATAGGAACTACATGAAGAATAAAACAGATAATATATAATATCCAGAATACTAAAAATCATTTAGATTAACTTATATTGCACAAAAATCTCATGTGGCTCGTATGATAGCAAAAACAACTTAGAGTATTGAATGTTTAGGGAAAACAGCCACCACAAATAAAGCTTCTGGCAATTGCAGTATATGACTAGAGTAATTCACAAGTATTGCTACATGAGAGATGAGTTGGATTACATCTATTCACTTACCTTCAGGATCACATAAGAGTCTCCCATAAAAAAATTTCCATAAGAGGACTTTGGGACAGGAGCAGGACGAAAGTTTTCAATGCGCCATATTTCAAGTCCACTATACATTGTCAAGGAGAATCATAACATGAACCTTCCCAAGAAGGAGATAAAATTAAAACCATATAAATCCAAACTTAAAAGAACAGCAATAGGAGCAAAAGAGACATCAGCAGCAACACTGTGGTAATAGTTGCCGTCTTTATGTTCTGTTTCTGTAATAAATTGCAAACTGCATTCATTAGAAAACCGAAAAGTCCAAAATGCAAATGTCAACAATTGTAAAGATGCTGAATATTTCATGAGATAAAGGATACGCCTTTTGTCCAGCTCCCGTGAAAGCTGGATCCAAATCTCTCATGGAAACAGCCATTTTGTTTTTGTAGCTTTATCTATTAAGTTATCCACAACTTTGGCAAGATTGGAGCCAAACCAGCCTGAAACAATTTGGCACTACAAAAAGAGTATAAAAGGGTTAAGCAGATTGACTTCTAAAAAGAACCAGAAACAACTAGATGCGCCTTGGAAATTATTCTATAAGATAGGAGACAACACGCAGTTCAGAATTTTGCTGTTAGCTATTTCTTTTTGAAGAAGTAAACAAAATTTATTTTACAAAGACAAAATAAATACATAGATGGGAGTAAAACTGTGATTTTTACAACACGAAAGTTAACATAGAGTCAAATAAAACCTTGTGAGCAGCAAAAACTGCCATCGTATATTTGTCCCGTGAAGTATGTAATATGAGGCATAGTTTGCCCAAACGGCAAAAATTCCACTGAAGTTTTAGCAGGATTAGATATAGGATGCTCAGTACAAAGGTTCAGTCCTAAAGTCCTTAGTTTCACAGATTAAAGCTTCATATCAGCATAATGTATAATGCAATCCACTGATACAGCTAGTTGCCTTTCAATCCTAAATGCAGCTTCAACCAATATGCAAAACATCTTATTGGGAAATTTAGTGTATTTATTCCAAGAAGTTGCAATGAAAATATGTAATTCCAGATAAACTGCAAACTAGCTACATCGACTCTCAACCTTTTTATCGAACCCAACTTGAACTACTTTTTTCAGGCTAAAGACGTTGAGTATAAGGGACAAGGAAGAAGAGCAAATAAATAATATTTAAATGAATAAACATGACAAAGGAAAATACAAAAGATGGAGCAAAACTGTTTATTGAACAAAACACAAAGCCATGCACAGAACCAAGGAAGAATTTGGCATACACAGATGAAAAGTGCAGGTGAAACATTAATGAAAAATAACACAGAGGCAGAGACGTAATTCTCAGGTGACATTTTAACACACACATGTGCGGTCTCACATGCGCACGCACGCATTCACACTAGTGACTAAATCACATGAGTCACGGCGGAGAAGACGAAAGATAAACAACAACTAACCCAAAAAAATTCTAAGACCATGGCACAGATACTACGAGTTCCAAGTTTCGAATTTCGGGACCACTCAATTATAATATTTAGCACTAAGTTTCATGGAAAATCATATTTAAACGAAACTAAGAATCACAAGCTCAGCTGAAATTAAGCAAGAAAACACGGAAGTTTCTCTCAGATCAGTGAAATTCAATCATAATAGACCAATCCGATCAAACCCACATCATCAAGAGCAGAGCAAGATACACGAAAATCAACACTTTCCTAACAAGCATGTTAATGGGTTTATCGCATTGAGTTCAGCAAAATGAAACATTAATTCACAAACCCAACAACTAAAATCTAAAAAAAATATATTACTAAATGGTAAAAACCCAACATCGAAAGCTTGAATTTTGAGCACACCTGGTGGTTGTTGACGAAGAAAATCCCAATCAGAGTCCAAATGAAGCCGACCCAGATCCAATCTAATGCAGATAAATTACAGACAAAACAGAATTCATATGCATTTCCAGGAAAAATGGATAAAGTGAAAAAAAAAAAAAGCTGAGAAGAAAGAAAATAAAGTGGGGGCTAGAGAAAGAAGAAGAAGAAGAAGAAAAATGAGAATTGTAGAGAGAGAAAGAAAGGTGTAGATAGAAAAAGGTGGAGAGAGAGAGAGAGGAGGTTGGAGGGAATGATGAGTTTGCCAGGCGTGCTTATCACTAACGGCAACAAAAGAGGACACACTCCCCACAAGCACAGATGAACTGTAAATTCCCCTTATTCAATTATATAATTGTTTATTAATATTATTTATAGTAATTAATTATTCTGTTTTCCTTTATATGTTTTCTTTTCCATATCCCATCAATTTCCTTTGGAGGGAATCACTGCAGTTTTTGCTGCTCGGTGAAAAAAGATCAGGATTAAAAAAGGACAAGGTGAAAGCTTTGACTGCAAAACCAGGTGCTTTTTTTTTTTTTTGGGTCAGGTGAAATTTTGTTGGCTTCAATACTAATCTCTTGCTGTAATTTGTTTACAATTTGATTAGACAGCAGAATTTGGCAAGTGGGTTTTTTTGATGCCAAGGTCAATGAAACAACAGTAAAATAATCTATAAAAAATGATGGCTAAAGTTGATTAGAGGAAAAATAAAAAGGAAAGGAAATGCAAGTACCTTTTGAATTTTTAATCAATCAGTCTAGCCAACAGGTAGAGATTGTTGCTGTTGTTGCTTCTGCAGCAGTTGGTGTTCATGCGCTGTGTTTTTTTTTTGTATTTTCTGTGACTCTCTGTATCTTTTAGTTTCATCAATCCTTTTCTGGGTCTGGTTCAGATGTTTTTTTTTTAATTTGATTTTTTTTTTTTGGGGTAAATTCAATAATTGTATTGGGAAATTACTTTTAAGAAAAATATGGAAATGAGAGAAGTGAAAATAAAAAAAAAAAGAAATAGGAAAGAAAGGGTTGGTGGTGATGGAGAGAGCTGACCTCCGCTTTGTGAGGATTTAAATGGAAAAAGGGAGAAAAACTGGGAAAAGAAAGGGTCGGCCACCGGCCATCATTCATGCTTTGCCCATAAAGCCTAAGGTGGGGCTTCATGTTAGGGACTCACAAGACTCTTTTATCCCTCTTAGGCTTTTTTTTTCATTTTCTTTTTGTGTGCTCATTTTATCATTTTATCGTTTTTTCAATTAGATGTTTTAATGATTTTTAATTTGTCTAATTTTTTATAAGAATGATCTATGAATGAAGATTTAAAAAATAAACAATTTAGATCATTGAAAAAAAATTCATGGAGACTTAAAAGGTATCCATTAAATAAAATTATTTGAGGATGCCTCAATATAAGAGGACTATATATAGTCTTTATCATTTTGGCGAAAACCAGCATCTTTTTCCTTCTGTTTTTTTGTCAAACCAGTCTCTATCATTTTTGTTCTTAGTCCAACTAGTACTTAAGTTCAGCTTTGTGTTGTATAATGGAATATTCTTAAATCTCTTTGAAAAAAAATCTTGGGTTTTGCAAGGAGGTCGTAGCTCAAATAGTTAAAAGCATTTATCCATACATTTGATGTCCTAGATTCGATTCCCCGTTCCCCTAATATATCTTATATAAAATAAATAAATAAACTTGAGTTGGGTACAAGCATTATGCATACAGCTTCTGCTACAAAAAAGAGTAAATAGTTCAAATGTGTACAACCTTTACTAGTAAACTCCAATGAGGCATACTCTATTTTTCCACTGACTAGTTATATTCTAATCTGTAAAAGAACTTTAGGTGGACATACTCCAGCGCTAGGCCTTATGTACAAACTTTTAAGTTTTTTAGTACCACATATTTATTTTCCTTGATAAAAATAATGTTACCATTTTCACATACAATAACTTCACAATTACTCTCTTATTTTAAAAAAATTAATAAGTGCTAATTAGCCGTTAAACGATTCACAAGTGATCGTATTGCGTACTTGATCGTATGGTAAATGGACTATTTTATTGGAGTATGAAGGAATACTAATTTAATTTCCATATAATGTAGCCAAAAAGATTCATATGCAGTTTCTAAAATCTGAGATTATCTATTTTTTTAAGCATTGGGGAAGCCGTTTGGAGCATATTTGACTGTTTTCGTTGAGAAATTTTGGTTGCATTTTTCAATATAGGAAAGGACTTAGGGAGGCAAGATTCTCATACGGGCTGGACTAATCTTTTTTTTCTTTGGGCTGCAATGGCCAGGCTCAGTTCAGGCTTATATGTGACTTGAAGAATCACTATCTCATTTTCTATTATTTTCTCTTTATTTTTATTTTTATTTTAATATACCGGGAAAGTGGAGAGCTGGATTCTCACTCTGACCGTCAGTAAGGAGAAAGTCCTCCCCTACCATTTTCACAATTTTTCTTTTCAAATTCGGATAAGAGAATTCGAATATGAAACCACTTTTAAATTTAAAAGAAAAATATCACTATACTAAAATATAATTGGTCAGGTTCACAAACTTAAAGGCTATGAACCTCAGATTGCAACTCATCCAAAAGAACACTGGAGAGCGAACATGAGAAGTTCATAAATTTCATGCAGGTTTTAGCAAATAATTCCTTGGTCCCTCTTTCATGTGTTGCGCAAAAGTAAAAAGAGTGTTTTCATCAATTGCGTCAAGTGGGCTGCAAGAAGGGTGAGGAATGAAAGAAAAAAACATATGGGCTTGGAGCTAACCCATGCATGAAGAAATAAACATAACTACAATCTATGGTTGTGCATCTATTATATGCTAAATAATTGGTCATCCTTCAAGGCTAATGTAGCTAATTCATGGGATGCCTCATTTAAAGTTATTGGAGTGAAACAATTGTTTGTTTGTTTTTTTTAATCCAATATTCAACGTGATTATTAACCAAACTTATGTTGTCAGATAAATACTTTTATAACCTATCGAATGTGAAAACAAGTAAAATGATGTATCACTTCCATTGCCTTATGGTAAGAGTTTACAAGATAGGAGTTGTAGGATAATTTATTAGCTATGTCACTTCGGCAAACTCCATAAATTCTAACTCGCATGTACAAATTTGTTAGGTTTGGCAAAACCCAACTTAAGTCCCGCATGCCCATAATCAGGTATGACAAGCCTAGGCCAGCCCCAAGAACATTGATAATGCACCAATCCCAAGTTAATACACTTACTTGGCCAGTCAGGCATTGGGAAGGCACTAACAGTTCTATTTGACATAGGGTCGAATTTAAGGAATATGCCAACACCTGTTTAGAAAGGAATTGCACTTAAGATATCCTCCTAGAGATTGAGTAGATCGAGTCTTACTCAAAGCCAAGGCAAATGACTTCTACAAGAACCCTAAGACTACCATTGTATAAACCATAATGTCATGCCCCGGACCCGAGGTCGGTGGAAACCCCACGTCCAGTGCGTGAGAAAGTAAAATAAAATAAAAAGAAGCCGAAACATGGGTTGAAAATAAACTTCTCTTATAAAAATAGCTCCAAAATCTTACTTTACATGAAATAAATAAAGCTCTATTACTCTCATCTAATTTAGCCTAAACTGGTTTAGTCCTTATCTTGCATACTAATTCATCTGAAAAATTAAATAAGGTGAGGGATGAGCAACCACCGCTCAGTAGGGACATGCGACCTTATCACAGTAGATTAATATAACTAAATTAAGTAATATGCAATCACACAACCAAATATCACATTAATAATAATACATGAATGAATGCTCTTTATCTACTCTCGATAATTCATATAACTGGACAAGTAGACCTGCATGTCCTATACCATACTTATACCACTTGGTCCCGAATGCCCATTTATATGAACTAACACCCATTTCAATTATCCCATAATTTTCTTTTTGCTAGTCATCTTGCCTAACTCCTTGTCGCCAGTCTCGAATCACCTAATTAAAACCATATGCACTGTGAGATCCCTGAGACCTGGTACTGCCAAGAGTTAAACTCAACTGCACATGTACAAAAGACTATTTCTATTACTCTCTTTTCCATCATAATTTTCTCAATCCAACAACTCCAACCAATTTTCATGACATGATATAATTATGTCTTTCACATATCCCATGTATCCCACAACAATGTAACCATTTAAAACATCATCAATGTATATACAATTATGTCAACATTGTTCAAATAGTTAAGAATACGTAAACCAATACAAGGAACGTCAACCAAACTGTAATATCAAGAATATCCATTATAATATCACACATAATATAGAGCTCACGAAATATAATTAGATCAATCCCCGTAAAGACCCCCAAGAAACCCCTACCTCGACACCAAAGCTTTTGCTAGAAATGTAAGGTGTTTTCCCAATTTTCCACTGCATTCACAAACTCAGTCTCCCACTCTTTTTCTTAACAATTCTTCTTCTCTCTAAATTTCTTTCTAATTTCTCATGTTTTGAAACTATAAGGTTATGCTCCTATTTATAGGTTATAGGGATAAGATAAACTTCAATATTAAGAGGATAAGAACATCCAAATTTATCTAAAAGATAAATATCTTAACAAGATAAGATCATCCAAATTTATCCAAAAGATAACTATCCTAACAAGATAAGATCATCCAAGTTTATCTAAAAGATAATATTGTCTAAGTTTATCCAAATGATAAATATCTTCTTTTATCCATTTAAAATACGGGTCTTCACACATAATCATTTACATTGCTTTAAGTTCTCATTACTTGTTTATTGACTTGAGCTTATGCGGTACCACACCTACCCCCTCGATCCCTTACGCTATTTTTTCTTGTGTTTGCAGGTGTTGAAGTCTTATACTGCAGAATTGTGATCCAACATTAGTCACTTATAGGGTTAAAAAAATTATTTCTAACCTTAAAGCCATTTTTATTTCTTTGAAAAAAAGAAGAAGCCATAAATTATTGTGCTAAACGAAATTACAATAAAACTAGTATTATTGTTGTATTAAATTTTGATTGCATATAGTTCAGAGTTAAGATAGATCTCCACAAGAATGAGGTCACTCACATATAAAAAGCAATGAGTACGGTTTTGGACTCCCTGGTAAGGGTTATAGTTTTGATTTGGACTTAGTTGCGTTCATGACCAATGCAAGTGGAAACTACCTGCATCTAAGTCACACTTATTCTTATTAGATGTCATTCATCACCATCATCGACAACAAGTAGTTCACTTGTTGGTCAAATCACAAATTTCTAAGTATGAAGGAATGATATCATGAGCTCATAGACCTTAAGTATTTCTTTATTGGACGCAAATTATTTCAAAAAAGAAAAAAAAAACAAATAATGAGCATGAGTAAATTTGAAAGTTTTTTGTAGTTTGAGATTTTAATACCAATGAACAAAAGTAGACTGTTGAATGCGTTTATGATTTACAACATATGGAGAAAATGGGACAACTTAGAGATCGAACAAATTCCGAACCTAGAAAGTGGATGCGTGAAAAAGGACGTGTAACAATACAATTTAGTGTTATAAAACCGTAACGATTTGGTCCATCGTTTGAATAGCAAGAGTTGGGAAAAACGGATTGGCATGCTTGTTGGGTTGAGGTAGGAGTAGGAGGGTATTTAAATAGACGACTTGGAAAAGACTTCAATTTCCTTGTCATTTTATTGTAAAGAATAATTTCTTTGGCAGGGACTTCCAAAATAGGAATGTTTTAGGGTTTCGTTGGTAAGATGTTGTTCTTTTTTTGGGTTAATTGTGAAAGGCATGGGTACATAGATTCGTTTTTTGGTTCTTGAACTCTGATTGGACAAAGAGAGAATCTTTTATGGTACACTTACACTAGTACTTCACGTCGTCTTTGCTACTCATGTTGCATTGTAGGGGGTGATGTGATGTGATGCAGAGAAAAGATCAATGCTCTTATTTTGATGATGGTCCCATCACATTCTTTATCATTTGCTGGAACAAAGCGGTTAGGGGATCAACATCTTCATCTCTAACAATACTTGGCGAGTCCTCATTTCTATCCATTGCATAATTGTAACACCAACCAAATTGTATTGTTCCATGTCATTTTCCACGAATCCACTTTTTAGGTTCAGATTATGTCCGCTCTCTAAGTTGTCCCCTTTGTCATAGACTTATTCAATGATTTGCTTTTACTCATCGGCAATTAAAATCTCAACTTACAAATCAAAACTATACTTTGTACTCAAGGATTCCAAATACTTTGTTCTTCAAAAGCATTTATACCTCATTTTTCACCCTATTGTAAGGATCAATTTTAATACACTTACAAAGATATGTAAAACTTGCATTCGTCATATTTCATATTTTCATCTTCAAAATGAGGACAATGATTCTATTCTACTTTACATTGATAGATTTGTTTTTCAATGGGATGACAAAGCAAATGAGATTATGATAAGATATTATGAAAATCCAAACTATATACTATTGAATTTGTTGTTCTTTTTTTTCCATTTTAAAACACATTTTGACTATGTACTCATCTATCAAGTAGAGCAACGAGATATGTACTAGAAACCACATATTTTAAAGTGCGAGATTAGTATGTTGAGGATGAAGATAATCATTTACTTTTATGCAGGAGATTTGGTCATGGGTTGTTCGTTTCTTTGCACATCCACCTGTAATTTTTGAATCGTTGGATCTTATTTTTTCTGGCACTTTCATAGCTGCCTTGTCTTTTAGTGCTCATCGGCTTTGGTTTCTTGTGGCTTGTAATGTCGTTTGGGGCATATGGTACCTAAGAAATAAAATTCGTTTTGAGGGGATTTTGTCTTGCATTGATCAAGCAAAACATTGGCTTCTCTCTTGTTGTAAAGAGTCTGCCTCTTCGTTTTTCTCTCCAACAAAATCTACTTCTTCTTTGCCAAGTTTTATGCTTTTAGGAGTTTCTCCTTTATTGGCTTCTGCTCCCTGTTTTATTCATCTTGTCCGGCGCCCTCCTCATATGGGATAGATTAAGGTGAGCACTAATGGTTCGTTTAATTCTTCTAGACAGGTAGGTTTTGGTGGCATTTTCGAGATTGTCATGGAAAGGTTTTGGGTGCTTTTGCTTCGTGGATTGAGTTTCCTAGTTTCATTGTAGCAGAGGTTCTGGCAATAATTGAGGCTATTCATGTTGCTTGGGTTTGTGAGTGGCATCACATATGGTTAGAGATTGACTCTACTTTGGTGCTTCATTATTTGTCATTTCCTTCGGATGTTCCTTGGTATTTGCGGCTTGATTGGAATAATTGTTTATGGGAACTTCGTCAGATGAATTTTTTTGTCTCCCATAGTTTTCATGAGGGTAATTGTGCAGCTAATGCCTTGCTAATTTTGGTGCGACTCATGATGCTTATTATTAGTGGTCACATGTTCCTTTCATGTGCTGCCATGCTTATGTTCAAGATCTTCCTTCAATTACTCGTTATCATTTTCGTTAATTATTGTTCTTTTATTTAATAAAATTTATTCACATATCATCGAGGTTCCATTAAAAAAAAATTAAATAAAAATTATTAAAAAAATTATTAAAAAAAATAGTGTAGTATTGGCACATTGTTAATCATGTTATGGTTCATGTTTAGTTGCTACAAATATATAGATAGAATTGTTCAGGGATTCGAGATGTCGTGAATTATGTTAGATCAGTGTTGTTCTTTTCTAAATGTGATGATCATGGATTTTGAATGCGCTCACAAATCCTTATGCACTTGTTATATTCAATTATGGACCATATTTTTAACTCCATTTTTTGGAATCATTGCTTTCCTCCGTCGAGAACTATACCTATTTGAGAAAGGCGATAGTTGTAGCGTTTAAAAATGAAGCGTGGAGTTCATTGTACCATGGTAAGATAAGTTTGTTTGCCAAAAAATTCAAGAATGGTAACCTGATTGAATGGTTCCTTGATCCCCAATGCGAGGAGATGAAGTTTATTTCCTTACAAATCCATGTTTTAGTGGATGAGCTATGCAAGATGTAGCTAGGATTTTAGGAAGGTTATGTCCCAATGTTTTTATTGCACTAAAATCATTTAAACCTCATTGCATATAATTTTAGAATTAAGATAGCTCTCCACAAAAATGAGATCACTCACATATACAATAAAAAAAAGTACTATTTCAAACTCCCTAGTGAGGGTTGCATGTCTGATTTGGACTTAGCTATCTAAATCTCTTAACAATTTTGTTAAGACATTCATATCTAAATTTTAATATAATAGATAAGGTGGATTTTCTCGTATTTTCTTTTTCCAATTTAAAGCGAGAAAGAACTAGTATAACAGTTAAGATAAGTTTTTCCTTTTGCAGTCTATTGTCGATGTCCCAATTTATGGACAATTTTCAAAGCTTCAATATTTTCACCCTATTGTAAGCACCAATTTTAATTGATTTACAAAGATATTTCAAACTTGCATTTTTTACATTTCATATTTTTCTTTTTTCATCCTCAAACTAGTGAAGACAGATTCTATCCTTTTTTTTTTTGCCTTTTTTTGGCTGTTCATTTTCTTTATGAAAAACGTGTGCTTATTCAACTTTAGGATTTAGGTATATATAAGCGTTTAGTCGGAGAAACTGACATAAGCATATATAAGTAAAAAACATTTACCATTAAAATAATAAAGTTAGAAAAGTTAGAGGGTTTTAAGCCAGTTGGGCCTGAGAGTCGACAAAGAAAAACAATAATGCAACTCTAAGATGGCCCAGATTGACACAATGTGCCTACTAGTTGAACAGCCATGTCCAATTTATCCCACAATCTACTTCTCTAAATGCAAATGAATAGCATCCAAAACACCGCCCAACTTACGTCTAACAACTTCATCCACATAATTAATAGCCACCGACCAACCTTTCTCCTTAAGATGCTCATTAAGATTTCTCAAAAACCTCAACAATTCAAGAGGTGAATCCTTATATGTGTTTTTTTTCCTTCTTCGCGTAATTATATATCTCCAACAAAATGGCTCTGTATAGATCTTTCCCACCTCCTAAAATGTAGAACATTAGAGCCCTTCGTGCTCGTATATTTGTACATATCGAGGGAAATAACAGGTTCAATATCAGTATGAAACCTGCTAAACCGATGCATTCTATCATTGGCATCCATTTAAAATGGATGTTCAATCAATTTCTTTAGATAAGTCGAATAACTGTGTTTTGATGCATCATCAAAGCAATTTAAAAAATGGTCATGTTCATCCCAATATTCATTGGGTTCAAGCAAAACCGCCAACAACTTCTTAAAATCTTTAAAATCCTACTTTTTTTTAGAATCCTGATCTTTCACAACAACATATGCCAAACTGTTTTCAATCTTGATTAACTCAATTCTCCATTAAGAAATACATAAGAACTCTTTGAATCCAAATCACCATGATACAAATTTACCGCATAAGTGTATGCAAAGGTTACCGAGATCTCACGAATTGTATATCACCAATATTCACTTAAGCATCGATTGTTATCTTTGATATTGGCCTTCTCATCCTTGATTTCACCATTATCTACACCTTTGCACGAACTAAAGAGAGACATCTCGTATTTTTCATAACAAAGACCCCAAAACCCTTTCTTCATCGAAACCTCACGACTAAAAAGGCTCCTATCACCCTAACCAAACTCCTGCAGGCAAAAGCCAAACAACCAAGGAGATAAGATATTTGGAACTCTCACACTACGAGTAAAGTCATAAGTACCCTCGACATAGTCCTCGGATTCACCAACATAAATCAATTTTACATATTTGGGGTTGCATTTTTCGCTAAAGTAAACATATCTATCATAATCCACTGTATCGGTGAAATAATCTATTTTCAACTGAAACATAGTGGTCTTACATCGAATTACAACATCCCTTGAACTAATTTTAATATTATTGTACTCGGACCTAATATGTTTCATGAAGTTCTCATCTTTTTCCATATCTGTAAGTTTCAATATCTCAAATTATTTAACACAAAAACTAGAAATAAAAGAAAAACACAGAGAAAAATCAACATAACCATTCCTAGAAACGAAAACCAAAAATAGTAGCAGGATGAAATCACCTTGAGTATGTAGGAAGATGAAGATGAAGTCTTTAGTTTGAAAAACGAGTACCTAGTGGATCAGGTAATATGAGAGCTGTAATGGGCGGGGACAACTAATAAAGAACAAACAGTAAGCCCTTGGAGAGGTCAATTCACTCTCAGACAAGATTCTATTCTACTTTGCATTGTTAGATTTGTTCTTCAATGAGATGACAAAATCAGATTATAATAAAATATCATGAAAATTCAAACTATCCATTATTGAATTCTTTGTTCTTTTTTTCCCTTTTAAAACACATTCTGACTATATACTCATATGTCAAATAAAGCAACGCGAGATTAGTAGGTTGAGGATGAATATAATCAAGTTCTAGTGTAGAATGGGCAGAGTGTTAATCATGTTATGGTTCATTTTTAGTTGCTGCAAATATATTGATAAAATTGTTGAAGGATTAGAGATGTCGTGAATTATGTTTAATGGGTGTTGTTCATTTCTAAATGTGATGAACATGGATTTTGGATGAGCTTACAAATCCTTATGCACTCGCTATACTTAATTATAGATCAAATTCCAACCTCATTTTTTGCGTTGAAGATGGTACAATTGTAATCATTGCTTCCTTTCCTCGAGAACCACACCTCTTTAAGAAAGGTGATAGGGGTAGAGTTTAAAAATGAAGAGTGTAGTTCATTGCACTATGGTAATAGAAGTTCGGTTGCCAAAAACTTCACTGACGGTAACATGATTGAATGATTCCTTGATCTCCAATGCGAGGAGATGAAGTTTATTTCCTTACGAATCCATGTTTTAGTGGATGAGCTATGCAAGAAGTAACTAGGGTTGGGAAGGTTATGTGCCAATGTTCTTATTGAACTGAAAGCATTTGCACATCATTGCAGATAATTTAGAATTAAGATAGATCTCCACAAGAATGAGGTCGCTCACATATACAAAGAAATCAATACGATTTTAGACTTCCTCATAAGGGTTCTAGTTTTGAGTTGAACTTCATATTTAAATTTTAACATTGTAGATAAGGTGTATTTCCTCGTATTTTTCTTTTCCCAATTAAAAGCTATAAAGAACTAGAATGATCGTTCATATAAGTTTTTCTTTTTGCAGTCTATTGTTAATGTCCCAATTTATGGACAATTTTCAAAGCATCAAATTTTTCACCCTATTGTAAGCCTTAATTTAAATTGGTTTACAAATATATTTCAGACTTCCATTTTTCATATTTCACATTTTTCATCTTGAAATCGGTGAAGACAAGTATTCTATTCTACTTTGCATTGATAGATTTGTTCTTCAATGAGATGACAAAGCAACGTTGATTATGATAAGATATCATGAGAACTATCAATTATTGAATTCTTTGTTCTTTTTTTCCCTTTTAAAACATATTTTTACTATGTACTCATATGTCAAGTAGAGCAATGAAAAATGTATTAGAAACTACATATTTTGAAGTGCGAGATTAGTATGTTAACGATGAACTATATCTCTTTTAGAAATGTGATAGAGGTAGAGTTTAAAAATGAAGAGTGTAGTTCATTGCACCATGGTAATAGAAGTTCGGTTGCCAAAAACTTCACTGATGGTAACATGATTGAATGGTTCCTTGATCTCCAATGCGAGGAGATGAAGTTTATTTCCTTACAAATCCATGTTTTAGTGGATGAGCTATGCAAGAAGTAACTAGGGTTGGGAAGGTTATATGCTAATGTTCTTATTAAACTGAAAGCATTTACACATAATTGCAGATAATTTAGAATATAGATATATCTCCACAAGAATAAGGTCGCTCACATATACAAGGAAATCAATACGATTTTAGACTTCCTCACGAGGGTTCCAGTTTTGAATTGAACTTCATATCTAAATTTTAACGTTGTAGATAAGGTTTATTTCCTCGTATTTTTTTCCCCAATTAAAAGCTAGAAAGAACTAGTATAATAGTTCATATAAGTTTTTCTTTTTGCAGTTTATTGTCAATGTCCCAATTTATGGACAATTTTCAAATCATCAAATTTTTCACCATATTGTAAGCCTCAATTTAAATAGGTTTACAAAAATATTTCAAACTTCCATTTTTCATATTCACATTTTTCATCTTGAAACCGGTGAAGACAAGTATTATATTCTACTTTGCATTGATAGATTTGTTCTTCAATGCGATGACAAAGCGACGTTGATTATGATAAGATATCATGAGAACTATCAATTATTGAATTATTTGTTCTTTTTTCCCTTTTAAAACACATTTTTACTATGTACTCATATGTCAAGTAGAGCAACGAAAAATGTATTAGAAACTACATATTTTGAAGTATCAATTATTGAATGCGATGACAAAGCGACGTTGATTATGATAAGATATCATGAGAACTATCAATTATTGAATTATTTGTTCTTTTTTTCCCTTTTAAAACATATTTTTACTATGTACTCATATGTCAAGTAGAGCAACGAAAAATATATTAGAAACTACATATTTTGAAGTGCGAGATTAGTATGTTAAGGATGAAGATAATCATGTTCTAGTGTAGTATGGGTAGTGTTAATCATGTTATGTTTCATTTTTAGTTTTTTTTTTTTTTTGCAAGAAAAAGAGTTAATCATAGTTTTATGATGACAGTAAATATTTTAATGGTTCAACACAATAGATATTACTAGCAAATTGTATACCTATAAGAAAACAAACTTGGTATAATCCAAGGAATGACCAAAAAACACCTAAGACAAACCCAACAAGAATATGATAATCATAAGTGTTTTGACATTCTGTGTTTTTACACGGCTTCAATCAAACTGATATATTCCATTGGTGTGGGACCCTCATCATTTTCACACTTTGCAGCAGTATGACTAACTAAGTTTTACTCAACAACATATGTATGGAACTAAGACTGGAAGTAAATGAAAGTGAGTTAAATCAATAAAATCACCAAATAGTTCTCTCGCCAAAGAATCAATGAAGTAGGACAGCATATTCTTTTTTAATGAATGAGCATATTACGAATAAATCTTCCAAGTTGTGCCGGGAAATCATCATAGGGCTCTTCAGGTTTATGGCCATGCAGAAAATCCATAAATGGATATTGTTTATTGGGATAAAATTTATTCCAACCCTTGAATTTTTAAAACTCGCAATGATCAACGATTTTTTTGTCAATTGGTCCATCGAACAAAAAAAAGTATAGTATGCATCCAACCCATTATGCGGACTCTTAAAATAGAATAATCCATTAACTTCTCAACTAACTCTGAATAACTCAAATTATCAAGGTTGCGAAAACAAGACAAAAGGTTGTCTCTATGTGGCCATTTAAGTGTGGGTGCAAGGATAAACTAGCATGAGTCCGAAGTCAATTAGACCATTCATTTTTGTGGATTTGCGATACGATTCATCAACGGCAGCCAAAGAATATTCAATATTGAATATCTTTACATCACCCCTAACAACAACATATTGAGTGGTATGCTCTAACTTCTCATGGTAATACTAATAACTATGTCAAAGGATTTGAGAAATTGTCTTCAACAATTTACTTATGTTGTCTCTCCAAATATCAGTGAGGTATATCCCCAGAAACACCTCACATTATACATAGGACATGCACCTGGATTCTTGTAACAGAATTCAGACAACCAAAACAAGTTCATATCAAAACCCTTATACCCAAGGGTCCAAAAACCACTGTGATAAGGGTTATGAGAAGATATATTGACAGAACGCTCAGTACAAGGGCGTCTCTATAATTCTTAACAAATAAGGAAGGTTTATGTTTGCAAAAATCATACAGATACAACTTTAAAATTGCCAAGCCTGAACTATGATAAGTAGCAGAGTAAATCCTCTTAACCTATCACGTAACCCATAATCTTTCCCATATTTAAAAACTTTAACATTTTGGGCTCCCATTTGGACTAAATTGATTAGTTCCATTATACTAATCACCAAGCTCACATCCACTTACATGGAGATTAAATTTATAAAAGTTAACATACACATTCGTAAATTTGATGAGATTGTTGCCGGATAAATTCAATGAACCAAACAACGAGGAGGGGAGTTGATCAACTCTTCCCAAGAGGCACATCCTCCTCAAGGCCAGTTTACCAGAAAGATATTATTATTTGCTGGAAATTCTTGAGGTGAACGAGAGGCAACAAGAGAACTCACATGAATGAAAATCGAAGCTTTTCTATAAATTTTATTTTTTTTTTATAACAGAAGGACAAACTGATCCAATAAATCCCTAACCCTATACAAGAGACCATTATGAAAATTAAATTCATAATCAAAACATAGGCATAAAGAGTATTGAATTGCAGGCTAATTCGATGAGATTCGAGATGTCGTGAATATATGGATATATGGATAAAATTAGAGATCTCATGTTTGCCTTAGAGCATCTTCAACATCCTCTTCAACAACTTTGGAATTCTAAAATAGGCGAGCCACATTAGAAAAACTATCTCCAATAGAATTGTCAAACTCAGTCCATCAAGCCGTGCAACCGCTTTCTCTATCTTCAGAACTGGTAAGTTGACATTGGCTCTTCAAATATTTATTTTACCTTGAAAGACTAAAACTTACCTTGAAAATACTTAAAACATTAATTTTCTTGCTGAATTTTCCTCATGCAGATGTACAGTACATGTAGTTTTCAAATATAATACTTCATTTAATCAAATTTTTGTTCCTTTAATTTTTATTTATTTATAAGTAATAATACACGTACCACATTTTTATCCCACACTTCTGTACCACATGATATGGCATGCCCATATCATATGTCACATCAATTAAATCAATGAAGTGCATTTTAATAAATAAAGTTTAATTAACAGTTTTTTTAAGTGTTAATCTATATATATAAAGCAAAAGACAGAAAATGGTGAAACATTCAAAATACCAGAAAATGCCCTTGATTAATCCAAACATTAAGAATTAAAATTATTAATTAAATGAGGATAATATGGTAAATTCACTTTTTTCATATTAAAAAAATTTAAAATTAAAAGAAAAATCAGATAATGATTCCTATTTTTATGGAACACAACTACCCATTATCTTTTTTAATTCTAAAATAAATTTAAAAAAAAGTCTCTGATAAGCGCGCAAGTGTGTGGAGAGGCTAGTAAATCATAAAAGAAAAAAAAAATTAACTGATGTAGTTGTCCACCTCATCTAGCACATAAGGTGGTATGAGAATGTGATATACAAGTATGATAAGAATAATATTATTCTTTTTATATATAATCATATTGGGGTATCTCTACTTGTTTCATTTTTGTCCAGTATATGGCATTTTAATCTTGATTATTTTAATTACAATAATTGCTTGTAATCGTTTTGTAATTTTTTTTTCTTCATCTGTAATCATCTTTCAAATGGCGAAATCAGACCCCAAAAAAAAAAATCATCTTTCAAATGCCAACATGAGTATGTATTTTTTAATGAAAAAGAACACACAACAGAAAACAAAGATAGATAAATAAATAAATAAATAAATAAATAAATATATAAGAAATCCATTGCCCGTTAAAATTGCACTTCTCTACAAGTCCTGTACCTTTTCCACCAATGCTCAATATAAAGTTTGCTTGGAGCTGAGAATGAGTTCCTCTATTTCAAATAGAGTGATGATTTTAAATAAATTGCATTAAAAAAAAAACTATTTTCTGGTCATGTGTGATGGCATTATTTGAGGATTTTCATCAGCATAACCTTCATCTTCAACAATCAACATTGAAGAATTATATATTTTCATAATGTTTTCAAATATTTTATATGGTATTAATTATTATTGTTTGAAGTCAAATATACATTAATTGATTTGAAGTGTGCTGGGGCACAAAATATTAAAGTAGCAAACAAGGCTTTACAAATTGCTATATAGGTCAACAAACTTCAATTTGAAGCGTTTGATTTGCGACTGCTGTTGGAGATGTTGTTATTCTTTTTAGTTGCTAGAGTTCAAGTGCTAAACCCATTGTGATAGTTAAAACATAGTGAACATTTGAATGCAAATATGCAAGCTTTCTATCTCTTATTCAAGTTAGGTTTTTGGTTTAATTTTCGGTCTACTATTTCTGTCTTTAGTTATTGATTTTACATAAAATTTTTGCATTTTTATTTGTCATAATTTTATTATTTTCTGATTTTTCTCAAATAAATTCCACATTGCGAAATAAAACTTTCAGCAAAAGGTTAGAGAATCCACAATGGGCTCCCTAAACCATCTCCTTAGACAAATTTTAGGAAGAATTTGGAAAAATACAACTCCAACTATGCTCCTTATCCACCTCATAAAATAGAGAGACCTCTAGGAGCTCTTAAATCTGAGGAGAGAGAAAAGACTCTTAGTGGCTCCCTATAATTTAATGTTGCTTTATTTAATAATTAAGTATTTCAAACCTTTAATTAATGTTAATTATTTTTTATATTATTTTTAATAGAGATGGACCAATTAAAAAAGAGTTATAGTATTTATGACTCTCTAAACTAGAGAGCATGATTGAAGTTTAAATTTTATAGAGAGCTCATAAAATAACTTTTATATGTTTTTAGATAAAATTTAACTAAAGAATAGAGAGCATGATTGCGGATGCTCTTAAAAGATATCATTTACCTCTTTACCCATGAGTCCATGACCAATTGGTTTTTGATTGAACATTTTAATTCTAACATGGTATCAGAGTGCTTTCGTCATTTTTTTTTCAAATAGTATGCGTTCGATCCCCACTTCTACCTATATGTTTGTCAATCTACCCTGAACACACATAATGCCGTGTGTTCCTTCATGTGAATATTATTATTTTAAAGTAAAAAGGGAAAAGGTATAAGAAAATATGGTAGTACGAATAGTGGATCATTATTATTATTATTTTTTATCATTCATGTCCAATTTTCAAGAAGTTGAGTAAACCACATGTGGTTCTTTTAATTTCGTGTCGGGGGGAGAAAATTAGGCCAAAAATAAGTGCAAAGTCAAATATTACTTTGTGGACCATCAATATGTAATTGTAATTATATTGTTCTTTTGTTTTTTGGTTTTTTGTTTTATTTATCAAAGAGAAGAACTTCATTGAATTTGCATCAACACTTAGGGCCTTTCCACCCATGAGCCTAGCCCAAGGCTAGGGGGAAAAAAAAAAAAATTGTGTTTCAGGAGCACCCAGGGCCCGGGGTGTAGGACCACCAACTTCCTCTGGCCGAGGCCTCGGTAGGGTCCAAAACTCTGGCTTTCACTCGGCCTTCATAAAGATCCGCTCGATAAAGCACAATAAGATCGCTCAAGACTTCCCACGATTTATTTTTTCCCTGTTGCGCACGTGGCGTCATCTGGGCTCTCCGATCCGATTTTTTCCTCCAATCCAACGGCAGCTAATTTTTTTGCAATAAAATACTGAAAAATTCGAAATTTTTTTTAAAAAATACCTAAAAATTAATGAATTTTTTTCTATAAATACCAGCCAATTTTTTTAATTTATTTGAAATTTGAAATTGAAAATTTTATCCGATTATGAGATATGAATAGTATTGACATGTAGGAACCCTAAAATCTAATCCTAAAATATTATCCAAATTAATTATTGAGGTAAAAAAAATTGTGAATAAAACAAAAAAATGAATAGTAACTGCCCTTAGCAAGGGCAACGGTGGAAACACAAAATTGATTTTAAGGGCAACTACTATTCACGTGAATAGTAGCTGCCCTAGCTCCCCTTGCCATGGCTAAGGGCAAATGGTGGAGTTGCTCTTACAATAGGCTGGAGGGCTAAGAGTAGCCTCATTAAAACCTTGCCTAATAAAACCCTCAAAGGAGGAAAATTCGGTCAACAAAAAAGTACAACACCTCCAAATAAACAACAAAGAAAAGCAAAAAACTGTTAAGATTGCATCCTATCACTCTCTAGTACTTGCTCCAGCCAAGTGGGGGCAATATCTTCCAAAAAAACCGCAAACCTTTCTCCAATCCAAATTGGGCCATTGCATGTGCAGTCCCATTGCCAACACGAGGTTGAAACACCACGTCAACCACCTCTCGATCCACCATAAATATCTTCTAATATCCTCATCACATTGGCATAAAGCCACCCACCCTATAGCCAGTTTTAACTAAGTACTTACCATTTTTTTCTGAAGTACCAGTACTGGCTGTCACCCAATAGTGCCACTGACCCTAGGGCTATGCTAACTATTGCCTCTTTATCCTCCCCACTGACTTGTTTTTATCGTTCTACCATCTAGAGCTTGTTTGGTTAACTTTGGCCTCAATTAATAGACCCAATTAATTTTTTAAGCATATATAATTATCCTCCCAGTTTGTATAATATCCAAACCACCACATATTCTTCGATCCCATGCTCTTTCGTCTGCCTAAAAGAGTTATTTTTGTTCTTCAATGAGACGTGAAATTGTGAGGCAATTGTGGGTGTTCACTATTTTGCTGTTGGTTGCCATAAACTTGTGTTGTAATTTGGTTCATGGGGAGCCACAAGTTCCTTGTTACTTTGTCTTTGGAGACTCAATCTCCGATACTGGAAACAACAATGGCCTCTTGACATTGGCCAGAGTGAATTATCCACCCTATGGCATTGATTTTCCAAGGGGTCCAACAGGAAGGTTTTCCAATGGACGTAATTTAGTTGATGTCATTGGTCAGTCTTCTGGTTTTTTTCTTCTAAAATTCAAGTACATTATTATGTTAATCTGTGAATCGCCCTTTATTTTACTCTAGGTTAAATGCATTATCTTATCTCTGTGTATTGCTCGGGTTTGAATTCTTCTTTAAATATTTCATTTGACCAATTTAGTCCATGTGTTTTAATATATCGGATTAATTTGTAAGTCGGTAATATTTTTCTTTTTAATCAAAAGATAGAGAATGAGAAACGAGAGAGAACAAAGTAGAAGCAGAGATATAATTCGAGGGAGAAGGAGGAAATAGATATAGAATGAAAAATTAAAAACTAGAGGCAAACTTTAAAGAATTTTCTTTTTTAAGTTTTAATTCCATGTATTTCTCTCTCTCTCTCTCTTTCCCCTAAACTAGTGCAGAGGCTCATGTGGGCTGTTGCACCACAAAAGCACAAAAGAAACTAATACGTTGAATATTTCCTTATTACAGCTGAATTATTAGGGTTTAGTCATTACATTCCACCTTTTGCTACTGCAAGAGGACGGAAAATACTCGAAGGCGTGAATTATGCATCTGGTGCAGCTGGTATTCGTGACGAATCTGGACGGAACCAGGTAATTTGACCCATGCACTCCAAATTTTTATTTATTTATTTATTTTTTTCTGGTTCCAAAATATGATGCAGTTACAGAATTGCACTCTTCTACTTCATCCGCATGGTTGTTAGCAATAAATCACACTTTTTCTAAAATCCATGAAGAAAATTTTCCTGCAATCGTTGTGCATATATTTTCCAAAAAGTCGAAAGTTGTAAGGGCAACTCCTACCCCATATATAATATGATCCCCATGTTTTATTTTGCAGTTAATCAGAATAAGCTTCAATCAGCAGTTGCTGAATCACCAAATCACAATAAATCGGATTGAATCCCTTATGAGAAATAATCGTCCATCAGCTGTGCAGTACCTGGGCAAGTGCATATATACAGTTGGAATTGGCAGCAATGACTACATTAATAACTACTTCATGCCAAGGTTATACTCAACTAGCCGCAAATATACCCCAGACCAATATGCAGGAGTTCTTATTCAGGAGTTTTCTGAGCAACTAAGAGTTAGTAGTAACTTTCACTACCATCACCAATATTAATTAATATTCTTCTTAGTGACAGATAATTTGGCATGTTACATTGTCAAACTGTTAATCACCAATATTAATTAATATTCTTCTTAGTGACATATAATTTGGCATGGTACGTTGTCAAACTGTTAATTTGAAATGCTAACCGCCATGTAACAGAAAAGTCACGTTTTTGTTCAACAAAGCAATCTCCTTCACATTTGAGGTCCACAAAAGAGAGCATATAGCCTTGCTGAGCAAGAGACGTGTGCTATACTTTGCCTTGTTTTAGCAACTTTATGGACCATTCATGATAAAAACCCTGATTCTAATTGACTGTATTGTTATTACTTTGCTACAAACTTAGTGAACAAAGCTTACTGAGCTTTCTGATGATGCTAGAGGTTGTACAAAACTGGGGCAAGAAAGATAGCCTTATTTGGGATAGGTGCGATTGGGTCTACACCCTTTGAAGTGGCTATGTGCGGTGGCACAAACATCAGCTCCTTATTATGCTCTGCTAAAATCAACAATGCAGTCCAACTTTTCAACGAAGGGCTTAAATCACTTGTCACTGACCTTAACACCAACCTGATCGATGCCAAGTTCACTTTCATAGACTATTTTGGGATTGGATTATCCAGTGCTGCTGCATCTGTTGGTATGTATAGTTTTCAACAAATTAAACTAACAATGGACAGTCAAGAATATATCAACCCTCTTGTATTTCAGGTTCTGTGGTTTCAGATGCCCCATGCTGTGAGGCGGAAACTGAGACCGGCCTATGTGTCCCCCTCAGTACCCCATGCCAAAACAGGACCCAATATTCATTTTGGGATGCTTTCCATCCAACTGAGATTTCGAATGTTGTTGTAGGACGAAGAGCATACAAAGCTACACTTCCTACTGATGCTGTCCCATATGATATCAGCCACTTGGCACAAGTGTAACTGTGCAATCAGTTAAAAAGAAATAAAGTTCCTAACAGCTGCTTGTGGAATATATATAAAAGAAACAAAGGTAGATCCTGTAATCAAGCGCAAATTGCAAGGTTTCACTGTCATTTCTACAAATGGCATGCTTTGTATTGGCATGAATGCAGCTTAATTCTATATAAATGGTTGCTTAGAATTAGAATGCTATAGTTACTATGATACTCAAACAATTCATACATAAGATAGTATTATAAACTTAATCTTACGTTTGGGAGTGATTCTTATAAAGGGCTAAAAGTGCTTTCTGACAACAAAAACGCTCTGACAACGCTTTCGCAAAAAAGTTTAGAAATGCTTATAGGCCATAGAAGCGCTTTATGGAGAAGCACTTGACATGTGCTTCTTTAGGAAGCACTCCCAAGTTGTTTTTCTAGGAAGTAATTCGATTTCTTATGAAAATTTTAACATCTTTATAATAAAAGCGCTTTTAGTAGAAAAGATTATGAGCAGAAGTGCTTCCTAGAGAAGCATCTCTAACGAGCCCTCACATTGGTTGGATCGTTTGGGGACTGCTTCTAGAATGACTAAAAGAGTTTTCTAACAATAAAAAACGCTTATGAACATGTCATGGCAGAAAAACTTAAAAGTACTTTTGGGTCATAAAAATATTCTATGGAGAATCACGTGCTTCTTTAGGAATCACTTCCAGTGCTTCTTTAGGAATCACAAGCACTTGGATTTTTAATCAAAAATTCAACGTGCATTTAACAAAAGCTCATATGATCAAAAATGTAAAGTACTCCAAAATGAACAACAATATACATTGCACCCTAGTTGCACATCAATCACATGATCAATTTAGAATTACAAACGGTTCAGTTTTGTGTAGTTTTAGATCTTAATTCCCAAACCCAATTATGCAAACTTTATCTATAAAAGGTGTCTGTATATTAGTAAAGAATCCTTATTTATACAGAAAAATACGTATTTTTGTAATTAAAATTTCAAATAATTAACGGTAATTAATTATTTTAATTATATAACTACCTTATTAATTTGCGCAGATTGTCTAGAGACGCACTGCCTGTATTTTTGGTTTATATATAATGCATGTAAAATTTGCAAATGCTAAATTGTGTAGGGTTCTATCCAATAAAAAAAGAGTTATGTAGGGTTCTAACCTAATGTACTGAATATTTTTTTAATAAGATGTAAGGTATTCTTGCATTGCTAAGATAACTTTCTCGATCATGATAACTATGAAACGTCAATTATACCATACCCTTATTTATTCCCTTGGATTGGACAGTTTTCATAAGGGGATCATTTTTTCTCACCATTTTAACTCAAAATATACCCCCACCACTATTCTCAATATTTGACACGTGTCCATATGCATAACCATAAATCCATAAATACAAAGAGCAATGAGTTTATTATGGTTATGTCAACAAATTAGGTAACCACATCCCATTCAAAGGGGTGAGAATAGTGGTAAGAGTACATCTTAGGTTAAAGTGGTGAGAAAAAAATTATTTCTTTTTCATAAGGGGCATTTTTGGCAACGGAGCCACTCCTGTGCCTAGAGTGGCCTGCGCCCACCCCCTCCCCAATATTTTGATCTCTCCTCTATTATATTATATAAAACAAATAGAATTTGTAATAAACAACTTATAATTTAAGTTATAGTTTCCTCTAAAATAAATTAGACATGACTAAATTATAAATATTTAGCTTTAAACGTGTAATTATTGAACACTTGAGTGTTTTATATACTTGTATTTTCTACTTCGGCTCCCCTAACTTTATAATTATAGCTCCATCTCTAAGCATTTTAGAATAGGCGCCCCATTAGAGCCAATGCCGCACCTTGAAGTTATGGCAACAAAGACCACCTTTTGAGGGCAAAGCTCGATTTGCATACAATTGAATTCAAATTATTCCTTGAACAGAATTGAGTGCAATGCCAAAGAGACGACCTTTTCTGCACCAAATTATATGTCGTACGTGTGTACCACACTATACGTTATTTATAAAGACTATTGTTGGGCTCACTCGTCTATTTACAAAAAATTTGGTTTAGTTTTTTTTTTTTTCCAACATGATTCTTTAAATATAAAAAACCTAAAAACTGAACGCTTCGAACTATTATTCTGAGACTTAGATCCCACATGGCATTTTCCAGTTTCTTATTAAGAGGGATCCTTTTTCTTTTCTTTTGTTTGTTGAGATTTTCGAAGGTTTTCGTTCTTATAGAAGTCCTATATGAATGAATGTTAAAAAATATAAGTCTCACATCAAAAATTTGACTAAATGAAACACAATATATAATGAATGGCACAACTCCTAAATAAAAGCAACATATCACTTTGCTAGAAGTTCTAGGGAACCTTATGATCTAGATAGTGGGAGATTTTTTAAAATGAGATGAGAACAAATATAAAATTGAGCACAAGATAACAAATTTAATATAGATTTAATAGGTGGAAAGTCAAATACGACTCTGAGGGGGCTAAAGCAGGGACCAGCACCACCACTCTACTTAATTAAGTAAATATGGCCTAAAACAATCCTTTTGTGTGGCCTATTTTTTTAATTTATACAAGTGATATTGGAGGAGGGGGAATCGAACCTAAGACCTAGGATGTAATCCTACGTGGCATTGAAGTAAGAGGACTTGAATTACTAACAATACGTGTGTGGATTGCACCCAAATTCTATCATAAGAATTGGACGTATACCTAATTATTTATTAATATTTTGGTGTACCACTAAGCTTGGGTTAATCACTGAGTAATATGGCCTAAAGCAATGCTTTTGTGTAGCCTATTTATGCAATCCTTCCAGAATAAGTATGTGCACTATCCAGACTACCACATTCGTTCCAAATCTCTATATTGCTATTTCACTTCCTTTGTGTTTTGTTGTTTGTTGGTTTTGTAATCCTTTGTGTCTTTGTTATTTATAATTTGTTCTTTCAAATGGCACGTGAGATTGTGAAGCCCTTGTGGACCTTGTTTTCTGCAATTTTTTTAATTTATTTGGTTAATGGGGCAGCACAACCACAAGTTCCTTGCTACTTCATATTTGGAGACTCATTATCCGACAATGGAAACAACAATCCCCTCATCACTTCGGCCAAAGCCAATTTTCCACCCTATGGTATTGATTTTCCAAGGGGTCCAACTGGAAGGTTTTCCAATGGACGTAATTTGGTCGATGTGGTTGGTCAGTTTTCTTGTCTTTCTGCAAAATTTCAAATAACATATTATGTAAATTCACAGTCATAATTATAGTGTGATACTAAAGTACGACCACATCAACATTTCCCCTTTTTCCCACTGTAATATAAAACTCATGCAAGTTTTTAGCACGAAAATATCTTATTATTATGTCCTCATTTCAGCTGGACTACTAGGTTCGGATAATTACATTCCACCTTTTGCAACTGCAAGAGGAATGGAAATACTCAAAGGCGTCAATTATGCATCTGGCTCAGCTGGTATCCGCAACGAAACTGGAAGACAAAAGGTAATTTATTATTTGATGCAGGGACATTATTCTATTTTCTTCACTACATGACTATAGGACCCTTTTAGATGCTCTAAATTTCACATTGATTTAAAGTGATCCACGACGAAAAATTATCGATACCCAACCAGTACTAGTACAATGTCAAAATTTATCAAAGAATTATTTTGACCCCCTCTCCTCGATTTTGCAGGGACAGATAATAAGCATGGATATGCAGTTGCAAAATCATCAAAGCATAGTGAAACAGATAGCTTCTTTAAGGGGAAATAATGACTTGTCAGCTGAGGAGTACTTAGGCAAATGCATATATACAGTTGGAATGGGCACCAATGATTACATTCTCAACTACTTTGTTTCCCTGTCCAGCACTAGCCGCCAATACACACCAGATCAATATGCAACAGTACTCATTGAACAATATTCTCAGCAATTAAGAGTTAGTAAAACAATTTCTTATATATTAACTAGGCTTATTCTTTATTTAAAAATTTCATTTTAGGTCGTCAGTGAGGTATATAGCTTAGTTGGTTGAGCTCTTCCACCGCTACTCATGTGGGCAGAGGTTTAAAACCCCAATGCTCTCAATGAATATTTGTGCAAATCCCCCATCCCCAAATCACTTCTTGTACTAAAAAAATTCATCATTTTACATCTACTTTATGCATTATGAAATTAATTGAAACTTTTATATAACTGAAGCTTTTCTGATTATGCTAGACGTTGTACAACTTTGGGGCAAGAAAGATAGTTCTCTTCGGGCTAGGTCCTTTAGGCTCCATACCTTATGAAGTGGCTGCGTGTGGCACAAAAGGCTCTTCTTGCGTTTCTTATATCAACAATGCAGTTCAAATTTTCAACTGGAGGCTTAAATCACTTGTCCAAGAACTCAACAGCAATCTAAGAAATGCCAAGTTTATTTACATAGACTATTATGGGATTGGATCATCATATGCTTTATCTCAGGTAATTTTTAATATCTCTAAATTTTACTTTTTATTTCTTTTTTATACAAATGATAGTGGGGAAGTGGAATCGAAATCTAGGTACACAGTAAATATGTTGAAGAATATAAGTCCCACATTAAAAACTTGATTAAATAAAATACAATATATAATTAATGATTTCACTATTAATATCGCCGAGACCTTTTGTGATTAAATAACATTCTTGATAATATATTTCGGCCAAAAAACAGATAAAAGTTCAAATTTTTGCACAAACATGTTAATTGACTAATATTGGCTCTTCTATATTTCAGGTTCTCTGATTTCTAACGTCTCATGTTGTGAAGTGATAGAGGGCGCATGCATTCCTTTTCAAATCCCATGCAGGAACAGAACCCAGTACATCTTTTGGGATGGTGTACATCCTACAGAGGCAACAAATGTTGTTATAGCAGCAAGAGCATACAAAGCTAAGTTTCTGACTGATGCTTTTCCCTACGATATCAACCGCTTAGCTCAACCATCCTAATTGTGCGTTCCATATTCATATCAACCACTTATATGGTTCAAGTGATTATGAAGGAAATAAAGTTATCAGCTGCGTTTGGGAATTATATATGTACGGAGATTTATGAGTTTATGAAGGTTTATACATGACCTTGACATAATCTTCATTACACATGTCATAATCGTAATCGTTCATTTCCTAAAACTCAATTAAATTGGATATCATTTAGTAACCTATATGCCTTATGTATCAAACAAATCGAACTAATATTCTTGTAAAGAATAGATCATGTTGAAATAAAAAAATTCATACCTATCAGATTAATTTGGATAGGCATTTGGGCTGTAACAAATCAATTCTAAATCAAGTGAGACCCAAATGAAGAACTCAACAACAAAATGACGTGCCCAGAGATAAAATCCCATATATTTATCTCTAAGAAAAGTCCCATTACAGCCCCACTCTCAAAAGAAATTAAAAGAAATAAAGAAGAATGTCAAGGTAAGATCGTGCATGGAGCAGGTTATCTTCCACCACTCCACTTATCAAAACGATGGCACAATCTGGGAAGAAACAGTCTCCTTCAACTGCCACTCACCTGTTTGCCTATAAAAAGGCATGAACCAAAGGAAAAAAGGAAGGGCAGAAAAAAAAGAGAGGAGGTGCTGCAGGAGAGAAAACGCAGAGAGGAACCAAGGGCTGCAAAGAAGGGAGGAGCCGAGAAGCAAGAAAGTGCTTCAGAAATTAATACTGACGCGTGAAGAAACGATACCCAAGGTCCTGCAGAAAGTTTCAAATAACAGAAAATCAAGGAAGAAACAAAAGGGCAGGAGCAATCAGAGAAGAAAGGCAAGGTATAAAGTTCATTCTTTGCTGTAAAACTTCAGGGTGTCTCTCAGCACAGGTTATTCCTTTGCGGTTCAAAAACATCCGATGCAAAGTTCAATCCAACAAGCCTCTGCAAATGGTAGATCATGAGTTCTACGTGGATGCCGACATCTTGAAAACACATTTCTCTATGAAAGCAACAAATAGCTCTCATATCAAGTTCTCTGGAATTGAATCAGCAAAGTCCCCTTCCATTGTTGTCTGCCATAATGGCTTTGAGAATGTGCTGCGAAATTCCTCCATGTCTTTGTTGTCAAAGAAGTCTCATGAGACTACTGTAGGCAAAAGAAATTCATCATTCTCGGAAAATAATTGAAGAAACCATGTCTCTGCTGTTAGAGAAATTTCAAGAAATCACACAAGAGGGAGCTCTCGCAAGGACCTCCTTATTGTGAAAATATGCAGATGGGCTTCTGCCAGAACCCCTCTGTATTAAGTGCTATGAGCACCTTGCAGGTGTTCATAGGCACACTTGATGAAAATCTTGCAGGTGTTCATAGGCAACAAACACAGACACAAACCAAAGAAAGAGATAGAAGGCAATATGAGACAAACAGGAGAACAAATAAAAAACTAATCTGATGAAGAAGAAAGACAGCTCCCATATTTCCAATGGGTTATGTGGTCTAAGTCTGCCTTTAAGTTCCCAATACTTCCAATTAATATTTTAATGGTTTATGTGGTCTAACTCTGACAGAAGAAAGCAAAGGAAAGGACCAACCTTGTTTTGACTTCTCTTTGGTTTTAGCTTCTCGAAATCAAAGCTCTGTATCGGTTTTGGTTTCAATTGGCAGCTGGCTCTCAGACGTGGACTCTTTGTTTATGGGCAAACAAATGGAAATATCAAGGCCCGGAAACAAATTGATTAGTTGACAAAACAAATTACCCATTAAACACTCAAAAGCTCAAAATATTTCATGGGTGGTCCAAATAAATTATGTGGTTAATGGATTAATTTTTTAAATCTTCAAAACCATATGTGAGTAAATTAATGGGCTCATTAAAATGCCTTTCAATTTTCTTTGGACATTAACAATAAAAAATGGTACAAAACCATGCAAATTTCAATGAAATCAAATTCAAATCTCTTAAACATACAAATTCTTTCGAAGGGTCATTTATTCTTTGAAAGTCCAACCAAATTATCAAGGAACTACATCTGGTTTGATTCCGCCAAGGATACGTAGGCAATTTGGAAACTCAATCCAAATATAACTTCAAGCCCAAACAGAATCCCTGGTGTCCTTAACCAAATTCACCCCAAACACTTTTCCAACTACAAAATCAAATTGAATCCCTGGTCCAACCACATTCATCCAAATTCCATAAAAATATTTCTCATATCATGGAACTATGTCCAGTTTGATTCCACCAAGGATACGTAGGCAATTTGAAAATTCAATCCAAATACAACCGCAAGTCCAAACAGAATCTCTGGTGTACCTTAACTAAATTCGCCCCAAACATTTTTTTCCAACTACAAAATCAAATTGAATCCCTAATCCAATCACATTCATCCAAATTCCATAAAATATTTATCATATCAAGGAACTACGACTAGTTTGATTCCGCCAAGGATACGTAGGCAATTTGGAAATTCAATCCAAATACAACCGCAAGTCCAAACAGAATCCCTAGTGTACCTTAACCAAATTCGCCCCAAACACTTTTCCAACCACAAAATCAAATTGAATCCCTGGTCCAACCACATTCATCCAAATTCCATAAAATATTTTCTCACACCACAAATTCTTTCAAGAGGTCATTCATTCCTTGAAAGTCCAATCAAATTCTCTCGAGAACTACAAAAGGCTTGATCCCCAAAATGAGGTATGTAGGCAGTCTAAGGTTCACTGGATGCACCGTAACATCAAATCAAATTTTCATTATTTATTTCGTTCTTCATATTGGAATCAAATCTCTTTCCAAAGAGATTATAATTAAGAGATATTTTTATCTTGAATGGGTCGTACTCAATTAAAAAATAAAAACTCTTATTTGTAAATAAGAGTGAGATTATATTGGGTGAATTTTTAATTTCCTTATTACATTTTTTATCTAACAGATGACATAAGTTCTAACCCACACACTTGACAAATTAATATAAATTATTTTGAACATGTGTTCTTATCTTATTTGGCACGCTTAGTGGTGTTGAAGAATATAAAGTCCCACATTAGAAACTTGACTTAATAAACTACAACTTATAATAAGTGGTTCCTCTCCTAATAAGACCACGGCCTTTTGTGATACAATTCCACACCTACTAGGCTTTGTAGGTGATTAAGTTGGGGACAATATTGGTGTTCCCAGTAATGGGCCACTGACCGTCTCTTTAGATTTAATTAACATGGTATTAGAGCCAGGTTCTCTTGTGATATGTGCTTGCGTTCTCCTTGCAATTTAAGTGCTCACCTCCCTTCCTTTTAAGGGGGGAGGAATAGTGAAAATGATATGTTTCTCTTTCTCATGAAAATATTGCATATTTCTTGACTTCAACAACCCTTCTCTTCAGGGGGAGAGGGCAAACATTAAAACTGGTAACAAAAATTCTAACTAAAAATGGAACCAAAATCCTAACTAAGTAAGGTGTAACACCCCAAAAAATTCAAGGTGGATTCTCATATTTTAGTGAAAAAGAATATTATGGTGGAGAATGATTATGGGTATTTTATCAAGTGATTTTGGATGGAGATTATTAAATTAAGTGTTTTTAGTTTCAAGCTTGACAAAATGACCAAAATACCTCTATGTGTGAAAGATTACCAAAATACCCTTGTAGGCCAAAAAAAGAAGAAGAAAAAGAAACGTGTAGGGCATCAAACCACCCTCCTCCCATGCTTCCTCTTGCCTCAAGCTTCCAAATTTGCAATTATGAAAGTGGTGAGTCACCTATTCTAAATTGATGACTCACCTAGCCTAAGATACCTTAATTAATCATGAATGTATTCTCTTCCTCCCCATTCATTGTATTATCACTCTAAATTGATGACTCACCTCTAAGAATCTTCAATCATGAAATTATTCTTATCCTCATCATTCATTGTATCATCCCTTTCTTCCTCATTCACATGTTTTCATCCTCATTCTTCTTTTGTTCTTCTTCAAAAATTCAAAAATTCGTCACTTCCTTGGAGCAGCCGAGAACTCAAATTTAGAGAGCTCAAATGAGAAAACTTCCTTCATAAAAGTTGTTCTTTACGTGATTCCTATTACATACTCCATTTTCACCTCAATCCGATTAGTATTGACTCCGAAAACTTGGTATGATCACAGTATGTTTACCATTTTTGGATTTCACAGTAGTATGATCAGTTTCAGAATATTTCTACGATTTCTTGTACTCAAATGACTTTGGTTCCTTCATCAAAGTTGTTCGAAATTCTGTCTACTATAACATATCAAAAATTTAGGTTGATTAGACTTCTATAGCCACCTTGGGAAAGTTTAGAATGGAACTTGTTCATTGATTATATTGAATTTCTTGTTATAGATGTGTACTTTCTCTCAAATAGTTTTTTACTTGTCATTCAATTGATCAAATTAGCCACTATCATCTCAAGTAAATGATTCTTTGAATGCATGAAGCTCATCTTTCTATTGTCTCTTTGAGTACTAGTTATAAATCAAGTGTTGGTTAGAATACCTCAATGACATATATCCCTTTTAAAGTGTGTTTCTGTGAAGTTCTAGATTATTTCGATGTGATTTTGTACCAATTTTATTTTGGGATTTTGTTACATCAAAATTGATATCTCAAGGGTTATTTCAAAGTTGGTTTTGTGCCATTTGAATTTAAATTGAGTTTTTTGTGAAATTTCAAACTAGAGACTATGTTGTTGGAATTGTTCTGATTCTACCACATGCTATGTTTTGTATACGTGTTTGAAAACTTCCTGAAGTTGAATTTTCATGAAATTTTAATATGTTTTACTTTCACGTATTTTCTTCAAATGTAGAAAGTTTTATCCATTTTGGTTGTAAATTGAAATTTTGGTGAGTTTTCAAAATAAAGTGTACAAACCTGAAAAAAAGAACATTTTGCAGCCTAGTTTGTTTTGGTTCTACTTTGACATTCTTCCTGAACCCTAATTTCCATCAAATTCTGACATTTTTAATTTTTCTATGTGTTTAGTTGTGATCTGAAATTTTTTACATTATTTTGATTTAAAATCAATATTTAGTGAATTTTCAAAGTTAACGTGTTCCAACCTAAATGTTTAGCAAAACTGAAGTTTTTGTTTTAAATTGATGTTTTAAATTTTCTTTATGAGTCTAGAGCCAAACCACCTGATTTTAAACATCCCAAAGAGTAGAACAATTATAGCAGGGGAATAGATTGGTTTTCCTTGAAACTTGGTTCTAATGTTTGTTTGAATGTGAGGTTAAGGGAGTAATGATCCGGTCAAACAACTCGTCAAGTGTTTTTTTTTGGGCTTTAGGTCTACGTACTTTCGAGGATGAACCTGCACAAGGTTAAGCTAGCTAGATATGAGGTAGGGTTTCCTGATTTCCCAATGATTGGGTTATGTCACTTTTAATCTTGGTGCTTATATATAGTACTATAAATATGAATATTATTGTTGCTTTACTCGGTGAATATTATTTGATATTATGTGAAAATTATTATTGATGTTTTTCTGTGGATATTGTGTAACGTTGAGTGAATATTATTATTCATATGATTAAATCTGAAATATTATTGTTATTATATGTATTATTATTCAGCAGAGATATATGATGTTGCGTTGCATTACATATGCATCATAAATACAGTCGTGTTGGGTCAGTGTATAGTTTAAGGTATATCTAAGGGGTAGGAGAAAGCTTTAGATATATCTGAGTAAAAAAAAAAGTAAAATATATTCAAGTGACGGGAGCAGAGCTTGAATCTAATGAAGTGATGTGAGTAGGCCTCTAATGAAAAGTAAAATTGAGAAATTCGTAACAAAAGAAAACTGAGTTAAGGGATGGACAGGTGCTAGTTCATATTTTAGGGTATTCGGAGTTACAATGGTAAAATGCATAGTATGAGACATGTAGGCTTGTTGCCCTAAGGTATGAATTAGTGGGATTAGAAGGGAGTGAGTTCATGGCATCACTGCATATACAAGTTTATTTATTTGGTATGATTGCATAATTTATGTATCGTGTGTTGTTTGATGCATGACACTTTGATTAACTATAATAGTTGATCTTGAGGGGTTTGACGGTACTCTACTGGGCATTAGAATGCTCATACCTAGAGTTGGGCATTTGGACCCGAAATCCGGCCAACCCGCCCAAACCAAACCGAAATCCGGCAGTCGATTTCACGACCGGGCGAAAACCTTTTACACGACGGTGGTTTCCCGTCGTCTATTTCAATTTTTGTAGTAGTGTGAACTAAGTTCTTTATGCTGGGGTGGGCTACGTTGTTGGAAACCACTTGGGCGAGCTTCTGAGTGGAGAACAGTGGCGGACCTGTGTAGGCGCAAGGAGGTGAGCTGCACCTCCGGTCGCCGGAAATATCCATTACAGACGATGGAGTTGCACCTCTACTTCAGACCAGGGATGCAGATAAAGTGTTCAATGAAATGCGCACATTATGATACTTTACTTAGTATTAATACTATGTTTCATCCCGTGGTGAAGGTGCTTGAATGGATTGTTGATGATGTCAACCAAGATAATTTAGGTGAAGCAAATAGGTTATTCAAAGAAATACAAACTTTTGACTTTGTGTTTCACCTATATTTGATGAGATTTATATTGGGAATCACAAATGATTTGTCAAAGGCATTACAAAAGAAAGATCAAGATATTGTGAATGCAATGATGTTGGTCCAAAGATGTAAGCAAAAGCTACAACCCGTGAGGGATGATGACTTTGATGATCTGCTTGGCAAAGTATCAATATTTTGTGGCAACAATGATATTGATGTTCATAGCATGGATGATTTATTTGTACCACAAGGGAGATCACGACGTAAAGCTCAGAAAATCACAAACCGCCATTATTATCGTGTGGACCTATTTCTTACTATCATTGATAAGCAACTAGTGGAATTGAATAATTGCTTCACTGAGGTAAATACTGAATTGCTTCTTTGTATGGCATGTTTGAGTCCGGCTTATAATTTTCTAGCTTTTGACAAACAAAAAATACTTCGTTTTGCTCAATTTTACCCTCAAGAATTTAATAACCGAGACCTTATGAAGCTTGAAGATCAACTTGGGCTTTATATTGTTGATATGCAGAGCAGCACTGAGTTTTCATCATTGAACGGAATTATTGATCTGGTAGAAAAATTGGTGAATACAGGAAGGAGTAGAATATACAACTATGTATATTTACTTCTTACATTGGCTTTAGTTTTACCCGTTGCAACAGCTTCAGTTGAGAGAGCTTTTCAGTTATGAATATTGTGAAAACACCATTACGTAACAAAATAGTGAATCAATGGTTGAGTGATAGCTTGGTTGTTTACATTGAGAAATATGTTTTTTCTTGTATTAGTAATATAAATATAATGCGACGTTTTATAGATATGAAACATCGTCGACAACAATTGTAGGTTAATTGTAATGTTATTTTTTTAATTTATTTATTATGAATAACATTAGTATTGTTTAAATTATAAGGATGTTTAGGTTTTTTATTTATTTATTTTTTTTTTTTGGGAGTTCTTAGCTTTTGAAAATTGCACCTCTGCTGAAAAATTCATGAGTCTGCCGCTGGTGGAGAATGTGTCTTCATCCCTAGATCTACAGGTATTGAAGCGGAAGCGGAAGCAGTGCTATTTGGTCTTAAGCTTGGTGTTGAAATGGACCTTGAAAGAATTGTTATGTAGAGTGACTCTCAAGAGATGGTCAGTGCCTCAAAAGACCCATCCAAACCACCCTACTGAAAACGAACCCTAAGCCTTATAATCCAAGTACTTTTGTTTTTGCTATAATGGAAAATCATTGGCCTAACTTATCCCTAATTTATTTCCCCATCTACCTCACCATTTGGGCTACCCCACAGGGCTTATGATCAAAGTACTTCTAACTAGCACTTAAAAGCTATCTTTGTCTGTGGTCAACTAGGCTCATTAAATATTGTTTAAATGGTCCATAAAAATGGTGGCTAATATTGAAGTTGTGTGAGGCACTAGTTTTATCTTCGAACACGCGATCTATCTAAGCATAAGTAAAACGATTTTGTAATGATTCGTGGATATCGATCATCCTTGCAAGTACCCTTTTTTTTTTTTTTTTTTCTTTTTTTTTTTTAAATACAAGTGATAGTCTAAACTATAAGGAGGTGAGAGGTTTCTAAACACACACACACTATCAAAGTATCATGAGAGTTTGGACTTGAAACCACTGGAATGCGAGTTAAGACGATTTTTCACTGTACTAGACTCTGTTGGCTAAATACAATTTCTTTTTTAAAGAAGAAAGAATAGAAATTGAATGGAATGTTTGTGACTCGTTTTTAATCTTGGGGAAGAACTTAAGCCAAAATAGATTCTATAAAATAGCTGGAAAGTCAAAATTGTTCTGATTGTATCAAAAAGTTAGATAGAGGCTGACTAATTAGGTTGCATTTGGCATTGGAGCGGCCCTCTATATATGTATTTACTCTATTACTAATTAGTTTGAAATTGTTCTCATTGCAGCTGAACTACTAGGTTTTGATAGTTACATCCCACCTTTTGCTACTGCAAGAGGATCGGAAATACTCAAAGGCTTGAATTATGCATCTGGGGCAGCTGTATCCCCAACGAAACTGGAAGACAAGTGGTAATTATTTTGGGTTTTCGACTGAAATGGTCCTTGTTTTTATTTTCTCTACTACATGATCATAAAGACGCTTTCGCCTCAGAAATTAACTTCCGTCCTTATTGACACCCGGCAAACAATTCTAAAATGCCAAAAAATTTCAAAGAAAGCATGTCATCCAATTTTTTTTTCCAGAAATTAATGGTTATGGTTTTATGTTATGGCACAAAAGAATTCTTGGAAAAATTGAGAGGTTTGAGAAACTAAACCATATGCAATTTAATCCCTCTTCTTGATTTTGTAGGGACAGATAATAAGCATGGATATGCAGTTGCAAAATCATCATAGCATAGTAAAAAAGATAGCTTCTTTTAGGGGAAATAATGCCCTCATCAGCGGCGGAGTACTTAGGCAGGTGCATATATACTGTTGGGATGGGCACCAATGATTACACTATCAACGACTTCGTTTCAATGTCCAACACTAGCTGCCAATACACAAAAGATCAATACGCAAGAGTTCTCATTCATCAGTATTCTCAGCAATTAAGAGTAGTATAACAATATCTTCCTTTTTAATTATATGATTATTATTTCATACAAGCGATAGTCTAAATTATTCTAAATTACAGAGAAAGGACTCGAACTTAGATGCAAAGGGAGCGGTCTCATTATCCTAGCCATCTGGTTTTAATAAATGTTGATTTTTTCGTATTGATCAGAAAATCAATTAGACTTATATATAATTGGCACTATGGGGCAAGAAAGATAGCCCTTTTTGGGCTAGGTCGTTTAGGTTCCACACCTTACGAAGTGGCCATGTGTGGCACAAAAGGCTCTTCATGCGTAGCTTATATCAACACTGCAGTCCAAATTTTCAATCGGAGGCTTAAATCTCTAGTCCAAGGGCTTAAATTTTCTATATTTCAGGTTCTTTGATTACCAATGCCTCATGTTTGTGAGGTGATAAAAGGTCAGATCACATGTATTACCATGCAAGAACAGGACGCAGTACGTATTTTGGGATGCCATCCATCCTACGGAAAGCTACAAATGTTGTCATAGCAAGAAGAGGATACAAAGCAAAGTTTCTTACTGATGCTTTTCCATATGATATTTACCATTTAGCTCAAGTTTGCTAGTGGTGCTTTAACGGTCGTCAGACTCATCTATAGCCTATAGTGGAAAGAAGTCAAACATATATCTGAGTCTAAAGTCAATTACATTATTTTCTTAACTTTGATTAAGTCAATGTCAAACATGCTCAAGCGCGTTTCTTTATTGTCCTGATTAATTAGTTTTTATTTCTCCCGAAACTGCTCACTATATACATATCCTCTATTTGTTTTTTTATTTTTTTACAAAAAAAAAAAAAAAAAACAAAAACAAAAGAAAAAGAAGAGGACGTGTATATATCAATCTCCTTTTATTGAGAGACACTCTCCTTATGAATTGTTTTTCAACTATCCAAATGTCTATTTTTCAATTCTTTATTCATAGATCATTATTGCAAAACATCAAGAAATTGAAAATCATTAAGGCATCTAGTTGGGACCAACAAAATAGACGAACAAGATGCTTTAAGAAAAGACTTTAATAACAACCATCTAATTGGATGGTCAAATGATTCGGATTCAAGTAATTTTTTGCAAGGATGATCTTCAAGGGAATATCTAAAAGTTAAACCGTTCAGATAATTGAAATACAATGTGTGGTGGGCCATATAAAAGTGTCTCTCAAATAAACTTATTTGAGGGATTCCTCTACTGAAACTCTTTGTATATATATTATGTGGCTCAACTGTTTGTGAAAATTATCTAAAATTAATAGTAATGTGTAATTCAAAATAAGAGTCAAAGCATTATGTGACTCAACTGTTTGTGCAAATTACCTAAAATTAATAGTAAGAGCTATTCCACCATGTAGCCCAGGAGGGGGCAAAAACAAAAAACTCGTTCCGGAGAAGCCCAGCCCGGGGTGTGGGACCCACCAACCCGGGCTGGCGAAACAACTTTCGCCTGGTCCAAAGCGCGGTGGGGTGAGCGTCATGAGCGACGTCGGTGGCGTCGTCCGCGGTATTCAAATTTTTTGCCGTGGCACGCGCCAATGTTAAAAATTTGAACTCGCGTCGGACGCTGACGCGCAGCCTACAACGGTGGAAGCCACGTGGCACTCCACAGCGCTCGATTTGATTCCAAATGTTAATCCAACGGCTGGCGATTTTTGGACCATAAAATTATGAAAAAAAATTGAATTTTTTTTAAAAAAAATACTAAGAAATCCTAAAAAATTCTGATTTTTTTTCCTATAAATACCTATAAATACCCTTCACTTTCAACACCAATGCTCATACATTTTATTCTACTTCTACAATTACTCAACATTTTTTCACTCTTCACTCAACATTTTCTTCACTCTTCACTCAACATTTTCATCTCTTTCACCTTGTAATTTTAGTTTTTATTTTTATGGCTTCTTCTATTGAAACCGGAGGGGCGTGGAGCACCATAGAAGATGTTTCTTTGTGTGAGGCTTGGCTCCGAGTTTGTCATTGTCCCTTGTCAGGCAATGAGATGAAATTTTTCCATATGTGGAAAAAAATTCATGCCGAATTTTGCGAAAAAATTCCGGACTCGCCTCGTACGGAAATGGCATTGTCGAGTAGGTGGAAACTTCTCAGCAAAGAGATGGCAAAATGGAGAGATGCCTTGGCAAAAGCGATGAACTTGTATAGAAGTGGGGAAAATCATACTAATGAGGTAAGTATTTTGTAATTTTCGTTTTATTAAGTTTAATGTCCTAATATATATATGTTGTTAATATTTATTGCATTGTCAATATTTTGTTAATATTTCTTGCATTTCAAATATTTTGTTAATATTTCTTGCATTTGAAATATTTTGTTAATATTTCTTGCATTTTCAATATGTTGTTAATATTTATTGCATTTCAAATATTTTGTTAATATTTCTTGCATTTTCAATATGTTGTTAATATTTATTGCATTTCCAATTGTTTCTTCATATTTCTTGCACTTCCAATTTATTTGTAAGGTTAATTGCATTTCCATTATTTTTATTTTGTTACTTGCATATCCAATATATTTTAAATAGTTATTGCATTTCCATTTTTTTGTTAAATAGCTCATTCAAGCACAGATGTGGTTCGGTGCAACCGGGGGTGGCAAAAAAAAATTCACCCATCATGAATGTTGGGAGGTGGTGAAATCACTGTAAACGCTTCAATATTATTCCAACGGGTCCCGACGTTGTGTTAAACGAGACGCCTCTCCGTGATGCAACGACATCGGATTCACCTCTCGATTCCCCTATGAGTGAAGACTCACCCATCCAAAAGGAACCGAGGCCCATTGGCCGAAAGGCTGCGAAGGCAAAGAAAGCGGGTAATTCAAGCAATCATAATTCAAAGTTTTTGGAGGAAATTGCAAGGCAAAACGGCATAAGAATTGAAATGGAGCAAAAACGCCAAGATATGGAGGTGGCAATTCAAGCCGAGTGTGCACGAGAAAAGGAGTATTTGCGCAAAAAAGATATGGAGAAGACGGATCGGGAAACTATGGCGATGGATACAAGCCATATGTCCCCTGATACAAAATAATATTGGAAGCTAGAACGAAGGGATGTTATGAGAAGAAGACTTTTCCAGGATGATGGGCCTAGCAACACGGATTAGTTAAATGATCAAAACGATTAAATTAGTTGGCATACCTTTTATGTATTTTTAATTTTCTTGTTTTCTATTAAAGTTGGTGTACTTCATGTTTTTATTTTAGTAGTAGTAATTCTTAATGACTTGTATTGGATTTCTTTATTTAATAAACAAAGCCTTCAATAAAAGACAATTTTATTCAACATATTCCATACATCAAACAAAACATAATTAAAATCAAAACAAAACTACAAACAAGGCACAATAACAAATAAAAAACAGCACAACCAAACCATAAGCAATACTAAACAACACAACCAAAACATAAGGCCTAAAACATAACCAAAGCATCTATGCTCCATCATTCATCTTCATTCCCTTTCACCGTCCATAAATGCTCTATCAAGTCAAGTTGACGGCTTTCATGAATATACGAAGATTGCATCTCTGTATATCGATCTATCATCCGGTCATCATACGATCGTCCCTCACCAACGGTTCCGGCTCAAACGGTTCTCCATTTGGCCCCATGGGCCTTTCATAAATCCGGGTCAAGGCCGTGTTTATTGGATCCGTTCACAGACCTCTCCAGCATCATAATCGTACTCATCCTCCACAATCATATTATGGAGGATGGTGCAAGTCATCATAATGCTCCGGAGGATCTCCTCATCAAACATACGGGCCGCACCTCGAACAATCAACCATCGAAGTTCGGTTGCCAAAAACTTCACTGATGGTAACATGATTGAATGGTTCCTTGATCTCCAATGCGAGAAGATGAAGTTTATTTCCTTACAAATCCATGTTTTAGTGGATGAGCTATACAAGAAGTAACTAGGGTTGGGAAGGTTATGTGCTAATATTCTTATTGAACTGAAAGCATTTACACATAATTGCAGATAATTTAGAATTAAGATATATCTCCACAAGAATAAGGTCGTTCACATATATAAGGAAATCAATACGATTTTAGACTTCCTCATGAGGGTTCCAGTTTTGAGTTGAACTTCATATCTAAATTTTAACGTTGTAGATAAGGTTTATTTCCTCGTATTTTTTTCCCCAATTAAAAGCTAGAAAGAACTAGTATGATAGTACATATAAGTTTTTCTTTTTGCAGTTTATTGTCAATGTCCCAATTTATGGACAATTTTCAAATCATCAAATTTTTCACCATATTGTAAGCCTCAATTTAAATAGGTTTACAAAAATATTTCAAACTTCCATTTTTCATATTTCATATTTTTCATCTTGAAACCGGTGAAGACAAGTATTATATTCTACTTTGCATTGATAGATTTGTTCTTCAATGCGATGACAAAGCGACATTGATTATGATAAGATATCATGAGAACTATCAATTATTGAATTATTTGTTCTTTTTTTCCCTTTTAAAACACATTTTTACTATGTACTCATATGTCAAGTAGAGCAACGAAAAATGTATTAGAAATTACATATTTTGAAGTATCAATTATTGAATGCGATGACAAAGTGACGTTGATTATGATAAGATATCATGAGAACTATCAATTATTGAATTATTTGTTTTTCCCTTTTAAAACACATTTTTACTATGTACTCATATGTCAAGTAGAGCAACGAAAAATGTATTAGAAACTACATATTTTGAAGTGCGAGATTAGTATGTTAAGGATGAAGATAATCTTGTTCTAGTGTAGTATGGGTAGTGTTAATCATGTTATGTTTCATTTTTAGTTTTTTTTTTTTTTTGCAAGCAAAAAGAGTTAATCATAGTTTTATGATGACAGTAAATACTTTAATGGTTCAACACAATAGATATCACTAGCAAATTATATACCCATAAGAAAACAAACTTGGTATAATCCAAGGAATGACCAAAAAACACCTAAGACAAACCCAACAAGAATATGATAATCATAAGTGTTTTGACATTCTGTGTTTTTACACGGCTTCAATGAAACTGATATATTCCATTGGTGTGGGACCCTAATCATTTTCACACTCTGCAGCAGTATGGCTAACTAAGTTTTACTCAACAACATATGTATGGACTAAGACTGGAAGTAAATGAAAGTGAGTTAAATTAATAAAATCACTAAATAGTTCTCTAGCCAAAGAATCAATGAAGTAGGACATCATATTCTTATTTTCATGAATGAGCATATTACGAATAAATCTTCCAAGTTGTGCCGGGGAATCATCATAGGGTTCTTCAGGTTTATGGCCATGCAGTAAATCCATAAATGGATATTGTTTATTGGGATAGAATTTATTCCAACTCTTGAATTTTTAAAACTCGCAATGATCAGCGATTTTTTTGTCAATTGATCCATCAAACAAAAAAAAGTATAGTATGCATCCAACCCATTATGCGGACTCTTAAAATAGAATAATCCATTAACTTCTCAACTAACTCTGAATAACTCAAATTATCAAGGTTGCGAAAACAAGACAAAAGGTTGTCTCTATGTGACCATTTAAGTGTGGGTGCAAGGATAAACTAGCATGAGTCTGAAGTCAATTAGATCATTCATTTTTGTGGATTTACGATACGATTCATCAACAGCAGCCAAAGAATATTCAATATTGAATATCTTTACATCACCCCTAACAACAACATATTGAGTGGTATGCTCTAACTTCTCATGGTAATACTAATAACCATGTCAAAGGATTTGAGAAATTGTCTTCAACAATTTACTTATGTTGTCTCTCCAAATATCAGTGAGGTATATCCCCAGAAACACCTCACATTATACATAGGACATGCACCTGGATTCTTGTAACAGAATTCAGGACAACCAAAACAAATTCATATCAAAACCCTTATACCCAAGGGTCCAAAAACCACTGTGATAAGGGTTGTGAGAAGATATATTGACAGAACGCTCAGATACAAGGGCGTCTCTATAATTCTTAACAAATAAGGAAAGTTTATGTTTGCAAAAATCATACAGATACAACTTTAAAATTGCCAAGCCTGAACTATGATAAGTAGCAGAGTAAATCCTCTTAACCCTATCACGTAACCCATAATCTTTCCCATATTTAAAAACTTTAACATTTTGGGCTCCCATTTGGACTAAATTGATTAGTTCCATTATACTAATCACCAAGCTCACATCCACTTATATGGAGATTAAATTTATAAAAGTTAACATACACATTCGTATAAATTTGATGAGATTGTTGCCGGATAAATTCAATGAACCAAACAACGAGGAGGGGAGTTGATCAACTCTTCCCAAGAGGCACATCCTCCTCAAGGCCAGTTTACCAGAAAGATATTATTATTTGCTGGAAATTCTTGAGGTGAACGAGAGGCAACAAGAGAACTCACATGAATGAAAATCGAAGCTTTTCTATAAAATAAAAAAAAAAATTGATAACAGAAGGACAAACTGATCCAACAAATCCCTAACCCTATACAAGAGACCATTATGAAAATTAAATTCATAATCAAAACAGAAGCATAAAGAGTATTGAATTGCAGGCTAATTCGATGAGATTAGAGATGTCGTGAATATATGGATATATGGATAAAATTAGAGATCTCATGTTTGCCTTAGAGCATCTTCAACATCCTCTTCAACAACTTTGGAATTCTAAAATAGGCGAGCCACATTAGAAAAACTATCTCCAATAGAATTGTCAAACTCAGTCATCGAAGCTGCAATAGCTTTCTCTATATTCAGAACTGGTAAGTTGACATTGGCTCTTCAAATATTTATTTTACCTTGAAAGACTAAAATTTACCTTGAAAATACTTAAAACATTAATTTTCTTGCTGAATTTTCCTCATGCAGATGTACAGTACATGTAGTTTTCAAATATAATACTTCATTTAATCAAATTTTTGTTCCTTTAATTTTTATTTATTTATAAGTAATGCTACACGTACCACATTTTTATCCCACACTTCTGTACCACATGATGTGGCATGCCCATATCATATGTCACATCAATTAAATCAATGAAGTGCATTTTAATAAATAAAGTTTAATTAACAGTTTTTTTAAGTGTTAATCTATATATATAAAGCAAAAGACAGAGAATGGTGAAACATTCAAAATACCAGAAAATGCCCTTGATTAATCCAAACATTAAGAATTAAAATTATTAATTAAATGAGGATAATATGGTAAATTCACATTTTTCATATTAAAAAAATTTAAAATTAAAAGAAAAATCAGATAATGATTCCTATTTTTATGGAACACAACTACCCATTACCTTTTTTAATTCTAAAAATAAATTTAAAAAGTCTCTCACAGCGCAAGCAGGCGTGTGGAGAACTAGTAAATCATAAAAGAAAAAAAAAATTTAACTGATGTAGTTGTCCACCTCATCTAGCACATAAGGTGGTATGGGAATGTGATATACAAATATGATAAGAATAATATTATTCTTTTTTTTATATAACATATTGGTGTATCTCTGCTTGTTTCATTTTTGTCCAGTATATGGCATTTTAATCTTGATTATTTTAATTACAATAATTGCTTGTAATCGTTTTGTAATTTTTTTTTTCTTCATCTGTAATCATCTTTCAAATGGTGAAATCAGACCCCAAAAAAAAAAAATCATCTTTCAAATGCCAACATGAGTATGTAGTTTTTAATGAAAAAGAACACACAACAGAAAACAAAGATAAATAAATAAATAAATAAATAAATAAATAAATATATATATATATATACAGAGAGCTTCCATTGAGGGATTCCTCAAATAAGCTTATTTGAGGGACACCCCTTATAGGGCCCACTCCGGATTGTATTTTACTAATCCAAACCGTCTATTTTGTAGATACTCATTCAAAGATCATCTCTACAAAAAATCACTTGAATCCGATATCATTTGATCATTCAATTGAGTTATTGAAGTTTTAGTATTTTCTTAAAGCACCTTGTTCATTGATTTTGTAGGACACAATTGGATGTCGAAACGGTATCCGATTTGTCTAATTTTTTGTAAGGATGATTTATGAATGAAGACCTAAAAAATAGATGGTTTGGATCATTGGAAAAAAAATTATAGGGTACCCTAAAGGGCGTCTCTCAAATAAAATTATTTGAGGAATTCCTCAATAGAA